>NW_027176683.1:1622359-1629859 GCF_023349555.1 Cebidichthys violaceus
TAAAGACCTTCACGCTAGAGAATGTTACGTTAGAGACGGTCACGTTAGAGAACGTTACGTTAGAGACGTTCACGTTAGAGAACATTAAGTTAGAGACGTTCACGTTAGAGAACGTTACGTTAGAGACGGTCACGTTAGAGACGGTCACGTTAGAGAACGTTAGCGACAGTTACGTTAGAGAACGTTAGACAACGTTACGTTAGAGACATTCACGTTAGAGAACATTACGTTAGAGACGTTCACGTTAGAGAACGTTAGAGACGTTCACGTTAGAGAACGTTACATTAGAGACGGTCACGTTAGAGAACGTTAAAGACAGTTACGTTAGAGAACGTTAGACAACGTTACGTTAGAGACGTTCACGTTAGAGAACATTACGTTAGAGATGTTCACGTTAGAGAACGTTAGAGAAGATTACGTTAGAGAACGTTACGTTAGAGACGTTCACGTTAGAGATGGTTCACCTTAGAGATGGTTAGAGAACCTTAGAGAACCTTAGAGAACGTTACGTTAGAGACGGTTACGTTAGAGAACGTTAGAGATGGTTCACCTTAGAGATGGTTAGAGAACCTTAGAGAACGTTACGTTAGAGAACGTTAGAGATGGTTCATGGTTTAAATTGGTACGTTAATACAGATTAGAAGAAGAGCTCCTAGCATCTGATAGACATTTTATCTCTCGATCTGAGGTTCAAACCATGGATTTCATCTTTAATAACAGCAATATGCACAGTTATTAAAGACGGGAGTGTTGTGAGCTTCCAGGAGCTGAAAGACAAATATTAAATAACCAGAATAACGTCACATATGTGATATCTATAAGAGACTTCTGTGACAGAGAAATGAAGCACAAAACGAACTTGGACAAAAATGGAATAATTAGAACCATAATAGTTTACAAAGAAATATAGAATCATATCGACTTTATATCAACATCTGGTGGAAAAATTAGGAAATACATTTAATATAAAACTGAAACAGGAACAAAATGTTTGTGTGAATATTACAGAAGATGAAGATGAATGGTTGAATATTACAGAAGATGAATGGTTGAATATTACAGAAGATGAATGGTTGAATATCACAGAAGATGAATGGTTGAATATTACAGAACGTGAATGGTTGAATATTACAGAAGATGAATGGTTGAATATTACAGAAGATGAATGGTTGAATATTACAGAAGGTGAATGGTTGAATATTACAGAAGATGAATGGTTGGATATTACAGAACGTGAATGGTTGAATATTACAGAAGATGAAGATGAATGGTTGAATATTACAGAAGATGAAGGTGAATGGTTGAATATTACAGAAGATGAATGGTTGAATATTACAGAATGTGAATGGTTGAATATTACAGAAGATGAATGGTTGAATATTACAGAAGATGAATGGTTGAATATTACAGAAGATGAATGGTTGAATATTACAGAAGATGAAGGTGAATGGTTGAATATTACCGAAGATGAAGGTGAATGGTTGAATATTACAGAATGTGAATGGTTGAATATTACAGAAGATGAATGGTTGAATATCACAGAAGATGAATGGTTGAATATTACAGAACGTGAATGGTTGAATATTACAGAAGATGAATGGTTGAATATTACAGAAGATGAATGGTTGAATATTACAGAAGGTGAATGGTTGAATATTACAGAAGATGAATGGTTGGATATTACAGAACATGAATGGTTGAATATTACAGAAGATGAAGATGAATGGTTGAATATTACAGAAGATGAAGGTGAATGGTTGAATATTACAGAAGATGAATGGTTGAATATTACAGAATGTGAATGGTTGAATATTACAGAAGATGAATGGTTGAATATTACAGAAGATGAATGGTTGAATATTACAGAAGATGAATGGTTGAATATTACAGAAGATGAAGATGAATGGTTGAATATTACAGAAGGTGAATGGTTGAATATTACCGAAGATGAAGGTGAATGGTTGAATATTACAGAATGTGAATGGTTGAATATTACAGAAGATGAAGATGAATGGTTGAATATTACAGAAGATGAATGGTTGAATATTACAGAATGTGAATGGTTGAATATTACAGAAGATGAATGGTTGAATATTACAGAATGTGAATGGTTGAATATTACAGAAGATGAATGGTTGAATATTACAGAAGATGAAGATGAATGGTTGAATGTTACAGAAGATGAAGGTGAATGGTTGAATATTACAGAAGATGAAGATGAATGGTTGAATATTACAGGAGATGAATGGTTGAACATCCTGTTGTACTTGGAGAGAACATTATTGGAAGAATGTAATCAGATTCTTTAATGTCTATTGTTCCACCATGTCTGAGGGAATGTGGGCAGTGAATGTAGACCACTCATGTATTTAGGTTGTGTCCGGAAATTGTACAGTTTTGGGGTATTGTCCATATGGTTATAGTCAAACTTCTGGGCTATGATACACCTGAGTCATGTGTTTCTCTATTTAACATGACAGCAGATATGGTGTTCAGAGAATACCTGTGTCTCGTAGCTTATTATTATTAATATAAGGTTATTATGAAGAGATGGACATAAGAACCTCTGAATATGTCTCAGGATTGATTTATTATTGAGGGGACAGACAATCCAGATCCAGTCTGTGATGAAAAGACAAAAATAAAGTGTGAACAAAAAACTATAAATCTACGTTTTCTTGTGTTTTTATCTCCTCGTGTTGTAAAGTGACGCAACATTTAGTTTTTACCAAATATGAAATATGCATAAATAAAGAAATATTCAACTATTTCTATTTAACACTGTCAGAGGAGACTCTTCTCCTCCTGTAGTCACGCTGATGAAGTCTTTATCGCCCCCTGCTGGAGAGAGTTCTAGTTATTTAATAAAACAAAGGTTGTGTGGACAGAATATTATTTATAAATATTAGTATTATAAATATCTGTGTGGTCGACAGAGCTTTATCTAAACATCTCACCGTGGTTGTCTTTAAATTCAGGGTTATTAGAAGTATTATTAGAAGTACTTAAATACTAGAATCAGTTTTAGATAAAAGTTTGACTCTGAGACAGAAATAAATATTACATTACATTACATTACAGTCATTTACATTACAGTCATTTAGCAGACACTTTTATCCAAAGCGACTTACAATAAGTGCATCAACATTGGTAATCAAAACAACTACTAGTCACCAGAAGTCATAAGTACATTTCCTTTTCCAAACAAGCATCTAAAAGCATGAAGCAGAGCATAACTCAGAGCCAAGGTACAGGGCAGAAACAAGAGAAACAGTTAGTGCTATAAGTAATACGAATACAATAAGTGCAACAAGCTAGTATGAAAACAATAAGTGCTAAGTGGAAGGCTCAGGGTAGCACTTCCTGAAGAGGTGGGTTTTCAGCCTGATGAAAGATGGGCAGCGACTCCGCTGTCCTGACGTCAATGGGAAGTTCATTCCACCACTGTGGGGCCAGGACAGAAAACAGCCGTGACCGGGTCGATCGGCCGCAGGGACCTCTGAGCGACGGGGCGACCGATCGCCACGAGGCAGCAGAGTGAAGTGGTCGGGCGGGGGTGTAAGGCTTGACCATGGCCTGGAGATAGGAAGGAGCTGTTCCTTTCACTGCCCTGTATTCTAGCACCAGAGTCTTAAACTGGATGAGCTCTTACAGGTAGCCAGTGTAGAGAACGGAGAAAGGAAGTTGTGTGGGAGAACTTGGGGCGATTGAACACCATGCGAGCTGCTGCTTTCTGGACTAGCTCCAGAGGTCTGATGGCTGACGCCGGGGCTCCGGCGAGTAGAGAGTGTCAGTAGTCCAGGCGGGAGATGACAAGAGCCTGGATGAGAACCTGCGCCGTCTCGTCAGTCAGGAAGGGACGAATCCTCCTGATGTTGTAGAGCAGGAATCTGCAGGAGCGTGTGACGGATGAAATGTTTGCCAAGAATGACAGTTGGTCATCCAGGGTCACACCCAGGTTCCTCTCAGTCCGAGTTGGCGTCACCACGGTATCATCAATGGTGATGGACAGGTCCCGGTGCGGGCAACCCTTCCCCGGGAGGAACAGTAGCTCGGTTTTGTCTAGGTTGAGCTTGAGGTGGTGTGTCGTCATCCACTTCCAGATGTCAGCCAAACACACAGCGATGCGTGTCTCCACTTGGGTGTCACCGGGGGGAAATGACAAGACCAGCTGGGTGTCATCGGCATAACAATGGTAGGAGAAGTCATGCGAGCGAATAACAGAACCCAGAGATGTTGTGTAGAGCGAGAAGAGAAGGGGGCCCAGGACTGACCCTTGCGGAACCCCCGTAGTCAGCATGCGTGATTCCGTCACGGCCCCCCTCCAGGTCACCTGGTAGGATCGACCCGTCAGGTAGGATGCAAACAGGGAGAGTGCAGAGCCTGAGACGCCCATCCCCTCGAGGGTGGAGAGGAGGATTTGATGGTTCACAGTGTCAAACGCCGCAGACAAGTCCAGGAGAATCAGGACAGAGAAGAGAGAGTTCGCTCTCGCGGCATGAAGCGACTCTTTCACCGCAAGGAGGGCCGTCTCTGTCGAGTGACCCACTTTGAACCCGGACTGGTGGGGATCCAAAAGGCTGTTTTGGTGGAGATAGGAAGACAGTTGGTTAAATTAAAGACAGCACGTTCAAATGTTTTGGATAGAAAGGGTAGAAGAGAGACCGGTCTAAAGTTCTTGACATCAGAGGGGTCAAGTGATGGTTTCTTCAGAAGGGGGGTGACTCTGGCGGTCTTGAAGGCCGTGGGAAAGCATCCTGAAACAAGAGATGTGTTGATGAGGTGGGTGAGGAAAGGAAGGAGTTCAGTCGCAATAGACTGAAGAAGAGGGGAAGGGATCGGGTCAAGGGAGCACGTGGTGGGGCGGTTAGACGTAACAAGGTTGAGGACCTCGTTAGGGGAGAGAGGAGCCAGAAAGGGTAAGATGGGGCATGGAGATGGGAGGGAGAGCTGAGGGGGCAGGATTGGACAGGGAGAGAGGGGCTGAGAGAAGGAGGATCTGATATTGTTTACCTTCTTGTCAAAGAAGTTGGCGAAATCATCAGGGAGAAGGGAGGAAGTAGGAGGAGGGGGTGGGGGTTGGAGGAGTGAAGTGAAAGTTTGAAAGAGTTTTTTAGGATTGGAAGCAGAGGTTAGAATTTTAGAGCGGAAGAACGCAGCTTTAGCAGTAGATAGAGAGGAGGAAATAGTGGAAAGAAGAGTTTTGAAGTTAAGAAGGTCCTCCGGGAGTTTGCCTTTTCTCCATTTACGCTCAGCCTCTCTTAGGCTCCGTCTATCAGTACGCACTGAGTCCGACAGCCACGGGGCAGGTGGAGTTGGGCGTGCAGGCCTGGAGGTGAAGGAACAGAGTTTGTCCAAAGAAGAAGTAAGGGTGGAAAGGAGAAGATCAGTAGCAGTGTCAGGGGATAGGAGAGAGAAGGATTCAGGGTCAGGGAGAGCAGAGGTGACAGAAGAGGAAAGATCAGCAGGGGAGAGGGAGCGGAGATGACTCCGGGTAGAAACCATGTGGGTAGGTGGAGGAAGTGATGGGGCAGAGGATAGGGAGAGGGAGTAGGACATGAAATAGTGGTCAGAGAGCTGGAGGGGAGTGACAGAGAGGTTAGCAGTAGAACAGTGCCTAGTGAAGATAAGGTCCAGCTGGTTGCCGGCCTTGTGGGTAGGAGGAGAAGAAGAGTGGTAAAGGTTAAAGGAGGAGAGGAATGAAAGAAGAGGTTCAAGCTTATCGGTCTGGATGTTGAAGTCACCGAGCAGGATGAGCGCCGAGCCGTCGTCATGGAAGTGCCAGACTAATGTGTCGAGCTCCTCCAGGAAGTCACCAAGAGGCCCTGGTGGGCGATACGCAACAGCAATGGTGAGCTTGTGTTGGGATTCTACCTCTCTCGCTATGGAAGGCCGCTGCTCACGCTCTCTACTGTACTTTTCGTCAACAGAGTCGTATCAAATAACCAGCTGGTTCCGATTTACAATCAAATCAAAAGATATTTAATAACAAACAGATGCTATACAATTACAAACTGAATTACACTATTAATAACAAAACAAACATATACATTTCATGAAAGTGAGGCCCCGTCTGGGCCACGAGGCATGTCTGCATCATGGTCAGGAGGAGGTCTGACTCTCTCCTCCGATTTACAGTCCTTTTGTTCCCCCAAAGTTACATTCCTCAGCCTATCGATCAGCTCCACGATTGGCTGAAATCTGATAAGCTCCCCCTTGGATCCTGACCCATTGTCCTGGGCAGACACCTCCGTCAACTACCTTCTTCCCCCGCAGATTTACACCTTCTGACATTCCTCAAACCCCCATCACAGACACTCAATATACATTCAATGACCACACTCCTTGGTTTAACACTTCCTAAACACACTGTGACACATAATATCCAGCACTAGGAATGCTTTAAAACTTAAAATTCCTCACACTTGACTGGATAAGTGACAGTAACAGCATGAAATTCGAAAGAGGACGGGGAGAACTGAGGAACTGTTGCCTTCGTTTGCCAGACGCTTGAAAGCTGAGGCTTCCAGCAGTGGTTAAGTACAGCTATCTACTGATTGCTCATTGTCTGCCAGGAGTGGAAGCTCCTCCTTTGCAATCAGTGAACCAGGCTTGATCAAACAAGCCGTTTCAAACAAGCAGAAACTCAGACAGCACTTCACAACTGAGGCCACTGAGACAGGCCTAAGGACAGCTATCGAGACAGTTCAAAGCAGGTTCCTTTAAAACAGGCCTAAGTACAGTTTAAAGAGTAAGAACAAGATACTTATCAAATGCAGGTGAGTTTAGAAGTTCAGCTGGTCCACCAGGAGATGGATACACTCCTATATATATATATATATGTATATATATGTATATGTATATATATGTATATATATATATATACATATATATACATATATGTATATATATATGTATATATATATATATATATATATATATATATATATATATATGTATATATATATATATACATATATATATATATACCTGATGCTGTACTGACCGTTATAGTTAAAGTACTATTACTACTCAGTAAAAATACTCTGTTACAGTTAAAGTAAAACTTTCATCGTTTAAATCCACAAACACTGAAGACAAACAGACTCAGTCCGTCGACCAACCAACTCACCAGCTGGACAGCTGAGGGTGAGTCTGACGTCACTTCCTGTTCCTCTTCTTCTTCACTGATTTTATTGATCACTGATTTCAGCTGGTGTAATTATATTCTAAACCAATATGTTGAAGTACAAGTACCTCAGAAATGTCCTCCAGTACAGTAGTTGTGTACATTTTATTTACTTTTGTCAGGAATACATATAACATACATAACCAGTGTATTAAATATTAAATATATTAATATAAATGTGTATTTGTTGATGTAATGAGCAGTACATAAACAGTGTATTAAATATTATTAAATATAATATAAATGTGTATTTGTTGATGTAATGAGCAGTACATAAACAGTGTATTAAATATTAAATATAATAATATAAA
>NW_027176683.1:1634859-1714859 GCF_023349555.1 Cebidichthys violaceus
GGGAGGTGTCGGGCCTTCAGGACGACCACGCTGAGGCGGTGAGACACCGGCTGGTAGGACAGAGACGCCAGCAGCTCTCCACGACTCTCACACTGAAACACACACAGGCTTCATGTAAACAATCGACGACACTCACCAGAGCTAGAAGCGGCAGGGCTTCATCTTTACGACGGTCCTCGAACACATCACGTGTGACGAACAAAACTAAACTTAAAGTCCTGATGTCGTCTCATTATGAACGTCGCCTCTAATAAAATGTTCACTTTAAGCAGAACCTCAGAGACACGATGACGTCATGACTCATCTGAGACCAACAGCCATGTGACCACAAATCAGAGACACTATGACTGAACTTCAGGAAGTGAACGAGAAGAGGAGAGAGAGGAGAGGTGAGGGGAGGAGAGGAGGAGAGAGAGGAGAGGTGAGGGGAGAGGTGAGGAGAGAAGAGGGTTTGGGTTTTAAAGTTCCTTTATTTCACTATTCCAGTGAAACCAGAAACATTCTAAAACATCATTTGAAAAGCAAAAAAATGGGAAAAAAAATAAAAACTTCAAATAAATCAAAACAAAACAAAAATAAACAAGTTAAAACACCAAAGAACAAATAAACAATCTATGTCAAAGATCAATACGTTCAGAAGTTCACCACCAGCTCTCCAGCAGCACCACTGAGCACAAAATGCTCCCAGTCATCCATCTGTCCCTGAAATCCTTTAAATTGTCCACCGTCTGGTAGTAGGTGTGTTCCACCCTGAGCCGGACCTTCAACAGACCCTCCAGAACTCTTACTGGATCTTCACTGCCGGCATCCCTAACCCGATTCTTGCGTGTTAGCCAGATGGCCAACTTGGCAGAACCAGATAAAAAGTTCATCAGAGTGTGGACAGCCTTCTTTTTTACACAGTATTTTGGACCAAAGATGAATAAAGTGAAAGAAAAGTCTTCTCCGAGACCCTGAAACCACCTCTTTAAACGTTCAAATAGTGCCGAGAGCCGAGGACATTGAACAAACAGGTGCTCCAGGGTCTCGGTCCGAGAGCAGAAATCACACTCCTCACCAATGTGTGGATCCAGGTGTGCCCGGTATCTGTTCGTGGCTACAGCTCCATGCACAACCCTCCACTGGAGGTCTGCTGTCCGCTTCTCAACGGGCAGCTTGTACATGCACCTCCAGCTGCCTTTCGGGGAAAACTCTGGGCCAAAAAACTCGGTCCACCTCGACTCCTTCAACCCTGCCAGAGAGCGCAAGTTCAAAACCTTTACACAGATTTCATAAATTGCCTTCTTTTCTGCCACATGAAACTTGTCCAGGCGAGGGGTTGTGAACGTCAGCAGCTTGTTTCCTCCCCTCTGCCAGTCGCCCACAGCTGGGGCAATGAGCAGAGTGGGGGGAGTGTACTCACTCTCTTCATCCCACTGGTCAGACAGAGTACAGTTTCCTGCAAACGCTCTCAGGTGTTGTGGCAGGGCGGCACAGACCTCCTCCACTACTCTGTTGATCAGCCTGACAGACGTGATGTTGGCCTTCTGCCTAAAGGTGACCCTGGATGCTGCCGTCGCTGACATCTTCAACAAATGCCCCAGTTTAGTACAGCCGGCTTGTCTTAGTTGTGTTCGCAGGCTGGCAGACTGCAGCGTTTGAGCCCCGATGAATCTGTTGAAGAACAGAGGTTCCTCCAGCAGCCACACGCCTGGAGTCTCCTCAGCTTTACGTGAAGTGGTAAAGATCTGCCACGCCTGCAGAACAGAGCCGTAGAATGGTGTCAGCCCGGCCAAGTCCACTTTCTCATGTTGTAGGAGAAAGAGCTGCTTATCATATCCCAACCGCCCAGCTCTCCTCAGCAGCAGTCTAGCAGTGTCCATCCAGGTAGGGCCACAGCCATAGAGCAGCTTTTGCGCAGTCCTGAGTCTGAATGAGGCGATCCTCGACTGGATGTCAATGAGGCCCTGCCCTCCCTCTGCCACAGGCAGATAAAGAGCTGCTGCACGAATCCAGTGCCGGCCAGACCAGAAAAAGTCCACTACCGACCTCTGTATTTCCGCTATGAGGCCTCCTGGAGGCGTCAGCGCGATGAGTCTGTGCCACAGAGTCGAGGCAACCAAGTTATTAGCAACCAGAACTCTTCCCCTATATGACAACTGTGGTATCAACCATTTCCAACGAGAGAACCGAGCACACACCTTCTCCTTGACTCCCTCCCAGTTCTTTTTCTGAAAGTCCTCAGAACCTAAGAACACCCCCAACACCTTTAGGCCTCCTTTTCCCCACTGAAGACCTCCAGGCAGGCGAGGCACCGTCTGATGTCTCCAGTGTCCCACCAATAAGCCTTCAGATTTCCCCCAGTTCACCCGTGCAGATGAAGCCCTCTCATACAGAGACAAAATATCCTGCAGACATTGAACATCTCCCTGGTCCCTGACGAAGACGTTTACATCGTCAGCATACGCAGATACAGCGAGGGGACGACAAAGACTGGAGGACCCAGGCAGTGCCAGACCACTGAGCCGACTCCTCAGCCTGCACAAGAGAGGCTCAAAAGCAAGACTGTATAATTGGCCTGAGATCGGACATCCCTGCCTAATCCCTCGCTGTACCGGGATCGGGCGACTCAGCCCTGCTCCCATTTTAACCATACATACCGCACCACTGTACAGCAAACCCACCCAAGACAAAAAACCATCACCAAGCCCAAATGCCCTAAGTGCAGAAAAAAGATAGGAGTGATCCACCCTGTCGAACGCCTTCTCCTGGTCAAGTGAGACGATACCGACATTGACATCGTGAAATTACAAACATCGAGCACATCACGAATCACAAAAATGTTGTCCATCACTGTCCTGTCTGGGATACAGTATGTCTGATCACTATTTACAATCACTTCCAAGTGTTCTCTCAGTCTGTTAGACAAGGCTCAGGAAAGCACCTTATAGTCAGTACACAGCAGGGCCACTGGTCTCCAGTTCTTCAGAAGGGCCAAGTCGCCCTTCTTGGGCAGCAGGGAGAGTACCGCCCGCTGGCACGAGACCGGAAGTGATCCCGTTTTAAAACATTCCAACAAAACACAATGTAAGTCAGAACCGATAATGTTCCAGAACTGCTTAAAGAAATCCGTGGAGAGGCCGTCGATTCCCGGAGTCTTCCCTGAAGCCATCTGGTTCACTGCAGCCGTCAGCTCCTCCAGCGTCAGCTCTCCGTCCAGCGTAGCCCTCTCTGCTGGACTGAGCTGTGGAAGACCCTCCAGGAGCTCCTTACGGCTCTCTGTACAGCACTGCTCCTCCCCAAAAAGAGCAGCGTAGAAGCCCACGGCATGAGTCCTCATCTCCCTCTGGTCGGTGGTTATCCTGCCTCCTGGGAGCTTCAGACAGGTCATCCGCTTCCTCTGCGCCACCGATCTCTCCAGGTTGAAGAAAAACGAACTAGGGGCGTCCATGTCCTTCAACTGGAGAAAACGGGACCTGACCAGAGCTCCTTTCACTCTCTCCTGCAGGAAGGAGCTCAACTCCATCCTCCTCTCCTTCAGCAGTTGGCCCACACTGGGATCTGGGTCTCTCTGGAAGCCTTCCTCAATGTTCTTTATGTTAGCTTCAAGGTCCTTGACAGCAGACTTGACTTTAGCGGTGGCGTTTTAGGTGTACTGCTGGCAGAACACACGGATCTGTGCTTTTCCGACCTCCCACCACTGTTTCAGAGAACTGAAACAAACTTTTTCAGTTTTCCACTGCTGCCAAAGAACCCCAAAGCTCTGACAAAAAGTTCTGTCCTGTAGAAGTTTGTTATTAAAATGCCAGTAGGAGTTAACCCTTTCACCCGGTGAGGTTATCAAGCCTAAGCTGACGAGGTGGTGATCGGTGAACCCGACTGGACTGATTTTGCTGTTTTTCAGTCTGGAACTGAGACTGTGCGAGATGTAGATTCTGTCCAGCCTGGCTGCACTTATCCTGTCGCTGCTGACCCTGACCCATGTGTACTGCCTGTTTTGTGGGTGTTTTACTCTCCATGCGTCCAACAGATCTAGGTGTGTGATGACGTTGCGGAGACTCTGAGCTGACAGTGGGTGTGGTTCCTCACTGTTCCTGTCTATGGTGAAGTCTAGAGTGCAGTTGAAGTCCCCTCCGATGATCAGTTGCTCCTGATGGCAGCTCTGAAGTTCGTTTTGCAGCACAGTGAAGAAGCGTGCTCTTTCTGACCCCTGATTCGGTGCATATATATTCAGGAAGCAGTAAAGCGAGCCCTCTATCTCCGCCCTCACCATCAGCAGACGACCCTTCACCACCTCAGTGACAGACAGCACTGTTGCATTGGCCGCTGTTCTAAACAGCACGGCTACTCCGGCACTGAGATTGGTGCCGTGGCTCAGGGTGCATGAGCCCTCCCACCATAGACCCCAGTCCACTTCATCTGATGGAGTGGATGGAGTGAAAAGTGGAAAACCCCGTGTGACACATGATCATGTTAAACTGTCTTAGTGGTTTTAACCCTTTTACTTTTTCTTACTTTCCTCAGGGTTGTGATGTGTTTCTTTAGACGGAAGCGCTTTCGTTCATCTAAAAGGTCAAAGCCCACCTGTCTCTGCACCACCCCAACAGAGTGAATGAACTTCTCAGTGTCACCGAAATATTCACTCACTTTTACAGATCTTTTGTAAGTTACGTCCAAAAACGAGTTAATGTCCTCTAGTGAGTACAGATCAGAGCTTTTAACGCACGCTTCAGAGTTAGATGCAGTATCTGATTCACTCTCCTCCTCCATGTCCTCTCCTTCACAAGACAGCTGGCTGTTGGACACAGACCCTACGCTCTGTCCTTCATCTAAGCCTATGGTGTGATCTCCACCTGCAGCACCTGTGGCTGCCTCTTCACGGAGTTCTACAGACTGAGGTGGTGCTTTGGTACCAGACGCAGTGAGGTTCTGCACAACCACAGGAGCCTGCAGGTTGTGAGCCTGACCCTGATCCTCCTTGTCGACATTTTTGTTATCAGAAGACGAGGAAGCGCCGCCGGCGGGATCCGCAGTGTCCGCGGCCGGAGCCGCGAGAGCAGCCGCGGTCCCATCAGCGACCTCGCAAGCCGCGAGAACAGCCGCGTCCGCGGCAAGGGTCTCCGCGCTTCTCTGCTGCTTATGCGGACACGCAAAACGTTTATGTCCCACATCCCCGCACTCAAAGCATTTGAGCTGTCCCGAGCTCGCGTAGACCATATAGGAACCCTCCCCGTGTTTCACCCTGAAGGACACCTCCAGTGTTTGTGCAGGTGTCTCCAGGAACATGAAGACCTGCCTCCTCAGCGACAGCACATGCTTTAGTTTGGGATCCTTGCATCCCAAACTTACCGTTTTAAAACTGCTGGCAAACTTTCCAAACCTGCGCAGCTCGTTTTCCAGCAGGTCGTTCGGTATAAACGGCGGAACACCGGACACGGTGATCCTCGTAGACGGCACTGAGAGCGGAGACACCTGCACAAAGCTGTCCCTGAGAAACACGCCGCTCTCCACCAGCTTGTGGACAAACGCCTCGCTCGTCATGAACACAACCACGGCTTTATTCATCCGGGATGAAAACGAGAGGTTGTTGTGTCCCACCTGCTCTCCGACAGCCAGCAGCACCTCCTCTACCGACACGCTGCTGTCCGGTGGGACTATCCGGACTCCCTGCCGGATTGACGGGGGTGGCGTCTCAGAGGACGCCATGCTCCCGAAAAAAAGTTAAACAAAACCACTATCACGCATCCACTGCTCACACGTCCACCACGCACACTCACACGGAACCGGAAACGGAAACGAGGAGAGGAGAGGAGAGGAGAGAGAAGGAGAGGAGAGGAGAGAGGAGAGGAGGAGAGGTGCTAGAAGGTAACGATGCTAGAAGGTTGCGTGCTAGAAGGTAATATGCTAGAAGGTAACGGTGCTAGAAGGTAACGTGCTAAAAGGTAACGTGCTAGAAGGTAACGGTGCTAGAAGGTAACGGTGCTAGAAGGTAACGTGCTAAAAGGTAACGTGCTAGAAGGTAACGGTGCTAGAAGGTAACGGTGCTAGAAGGTAACGGTGCTACAAGGTAACGTGCTAGAAGGTGATGATGCTAACAGTGTTGACCTGAGTGGTATGCTGTTGGGATGGACAGATGGAACGTCCGTCACTCACCTGCATGTTCCTCTTGGTGATCTGCTGGCTCAGGTGGACTCGGCCCGTGCTCGGGTCCACGCCCTTCAGCGGCACCACGGCCTCGCCGATGACGTCGTCACGGGCGAAACGGTCAAAGCTGAGCACCAGGAAGTGCAGCGTTAGCTCTGGCAGCGAGCTGTAGGCCACGCCGTAGAAGGTGAAGGTCTCGTCGAACAGCGGGTCCAGGGTCTTCCTCAGCACGCGGGTCTTGACGCGGTGCTTCTTCTCCGGCAGGATGGTCATCTTCACGTACGGGTCCGAGCTGCCGGCCTGCTCGTCCATGGCGGGGAGCCCCCGGGCCCCGACGACGGTCACCACCAGGGCCTTTTTGGGGAAGTTGTAGTCGACCGTGAGGCTGACGGCGCCCAGACTGGGCTCGGGCTCCGTCTGCGAGGAGGCGGGGCTGAAGGGGGATGCCGTCTTGCTGCTGGTTTGGCTGCTGCTGGCCGAGCTGCTGTCCAGGCAGCAGTAGTCGGCGCGGACCGGCAAGGCCCGCTCCACCGGCCCGGCGGGGGGGACGAGGTGACTCATCTGTAACTGTCCTGGGACGTCCAGGATGTTGTTCTCAGCGTCCACCAGTACCATGCCCCGCCCAGAGCCGCTAGCGGGACCAACACCGGCGCCAGCGGCGGTGCAGCCACGCTCTCCGTCGCGGTTGGAGCGGTCCGCGCGCCGGATGCCTCGCACGATCCTCTTGCTGCTGCTGAGGGATTCTGGATAAATGCTGATGCCCTTCAGCATGTGGATGAACTTGTATGGGGGGTCTTCGGCGTCACAGTAGCGGTCGCCGTGCAGCTTGTAGCGTCCAGAGCTGCGCAGGTAGCGACGCTGACAGAAAGACCAGAGCAGAACCAAAACTACCACCACCAAGACCAGAACACCAGCTCCCAGGAAGCCCGCCAGGACCGGAGACATGGCTGAGACAGAAACACCAGAACAACCATTTAATAAGTACAGATATATAAGTGTAAATAAAGTTTAACGTTAACCATCACAGTGTCAATAAAGTTTAACGTTAACCATCACAGTGTAAATAAAGTTTAACATTAACCATCACAGTGTCAATAAAGTTTAACGTTAACCATCACAGTGTAAATAAAGTTTAACGTTAACCATCACAGTGTAAAAGTTTAACGTTAACCATCACGGTGTAAATAAAGTTTAACGTTAACCATCAGAGTGTAAATAAAGTTTAACGTTAACCATCACGGTGTAAATAAAGTTTAACGTTAACCATCACGGTGTAAATAAAGTTTAACGTTAACCATCAGAGTGTAAATAAAGTTTAACGTTAACCATCACGGTGTAAATAAAGTTTAACGTTAACCATCACGGTGTAAATAAAGTTTAACGTTAACCATCACAGTGTAAATAAAGTTTTAACGTTAACCATCACAGTGTCAATAAAGTTTAACGTTAACCATCACAGTGTAAATAAAGTTTAACGTTAACCATCACAGTGTAAATAAAGTTTAACGTTAACCATCACAGTGTAAAAGTTTAACGTTAACCATCAGAGTGTAAATAAAGTTTAACGTTAACCATCACAGTGTAAAAGTTTAACGTTAACCATCAGAGTGTAAATAAAGTTTAACGTTAACCATCACAGTGTAAAAGTTTAACGTTAACATCACAGTGTAAATAAAGTTTAACGTTAACCATCACGGTGTAAATATAGTTTAACGTTAACCATCACGATGTCAATAAAGTTTAATGTTAACCATCACAGTGTAAATAAAGTTTAACGTTAACCATCACAGTGTCAATAAAGTTTAACGTTAACCATCACAGTATAAATAAAGTTTTAACGTTAACATCACAGTGTCAATAAAGTTTAACGTTAACCATCACAGTGTAATTATCATGTATATATATATATATATATATATATATATATATATATATATATATATATAATAGTCATCTTAAACAGGAGGTAGAGGAAGAAGAGGAGGAGGAAGAGGAGGGAGATGAGGAAGAGGAGAAGGAAGAGGAGGGAGATGAGGAAGAGGAGAAGGAAGAGGAGGAGTTTGTGGAGGTCTTTGTTTTCTGTACAGAGGAGTATTGTTGTCCTCATCTGACACACACACACACACACACACACACACACACACACATTACCGTATTGGCCCGAATATAAGAGCACCCTGATGATGAGAACAGCTGTTTGACGTGTCTCTCTAAACTTAAATAGCAGTGGGGGGCGGGGCTTAGCCGAGGGTCAATCATGTTTAATTTATTCATATTAATTTCAAGTAGTTTAGTATTTATTATCTTAGAGTAAGGTAGTACAACGTTTGTTTCTTATCTTATAATCTTGCCGCTGTTCACTGAAAGACAAACGTCATAGTACTTTATACTGTACTACACCTCACAGGTACATGTGGTACTTTATACTGTACTACACCTCACAGGTACATGTGGTACTTTATACTGTACTACACCTCACAGGTACATGTGGTACTTTATACTGTAGATCCACTAAATCACAACAAATCGACCCAGAAGAACCTCCTTCCTGCTTCCTGTTGTTGACGTTCATTCAGACTCAAACACGATGATGTCATGTTTTGGAGAGAGCTGAAAGCAGCTGAGTTCGCTGCCTAGCAACACACACACACACACACACACACACACACACACACACACACACACACACACAGATTAAACCAACTGAAGAAGAGTTTCTGATCTGCTGCATCAACTTTAATTCTCCACAAGAAATACTCGCTCCTGATTGGCCAGATGTGAGCCAATAGGTAGCCGGAGGCTGCACTAAACCACGCCCCCTTTTTATTATTAATGTTGACTTTAAAGTAAAAGTGAGAAACATTCCTGAGAATAAATAATTCATCTAACTTTAATGATTTAATATAGATACATTATGACAGTACTATCACACCGTGGTAGTAGTACTGTAACACAGTACTATTACACCGTGGTAGTAGTACTGTAACAGTACTGTAACGCAGTACTATCACACCGTGGTAGTAGTACTTTAACGCAGTACTATTACACCGTGGTAGTAGTACTGTAACGCAGTACTATCACACCGTGGTAGTAGTACTTTAACGCAGTACTATTACACCGTGGTAGTAGTACTGTAACGCAGTACTATCATACCGTGGTAGTAGTACTTTAATGCAGTACTATTACACCGTGGTAGTAGTACTGTAACGCAGTACTATCACACCGTGGTAGTAGTACTTTAACACAGTACTATCACACCGTGGTAGTAGTACTGTAACAGTACTGTAACGCAGTACTATCACACCGTGGTAGTAGTACATTAACGCAGTACTATTACACCGTGGTAGTAGTACTGTAACGCAGTACTATCACACCGTGGTAGTAGTACTTTAACGCAGTACTATCACACCGTGGTAGTAGTACTGTAACACAGTACTATTACACTGTGGTAGTAGTACTTTTACTGTAATGCAGTACTATTACACTGTGGTAGTAGTACTTTAACAGTACTATTACACTGTGGTAGTAGTACTTTAACGCAGTATTACTACACCGTGGTAGTAGTACTGTAACGCAGTACTATCACACCGTGGTAGTAGTACTTTAACACAGTACTATCACACAGTGGTAGTAGTACTTTAACGCAGTACTATCACACTGTGGTAGTAGTACTGTAACACAGTACAGTACTATTACACCGTGGTAGTAGTACTGTAACACAGTACTATTACACCGTGGTAGTAGTACTTTTACTGTAACGCAGTACTATTACACTGTGGTAGTAGTACTTTAACACAGTACTATTACACGGTGGTAGTAGTACTTTAACACAGTACTATTACACCGTGGTAGTAGTACTGTAACACAGTACTATTACACTGTGGTAGTAGTACTTTTACTGTAACGCAGTACTATTACACAGTGGTAGTAGTACTTTAACACAGTACTATTACACTGTGGTAGTAGTGCTTTTACTGTAACGCAGTACTATTACACTGTGGTAGTAGTACTTTAACACAGTACTATTACACTGTGGTAGTAGTACTGTAACGCAGTACTATTACACCGTGCTAGTAGTACTGTAATGCAGTACTATCACACCATGGTAGTAGTACTTTAACACAGTACTATCACACCGTGGTAGTAGTATTGTAACACAGTACTATTACACCGTGGTAGTAGTACTTTTACTGTAACGCAGTACTATTACACTGTGGTAGTAGTACTTTAACACAGTACTATTACACCGTGGTAGTAGTACTTTAACACAGTACTATCACACCGTGGTAGTAGTACTGTAACACAGTACTATTACACCGTGGTAGTAGTACTTTTACTTTAACGCAGTACTATTACACCGTGGTAGTAGTACTTTAACACAGTACTATTACACTGTGGTAGTAGTACTTTTACTGTAACGCAGTACTATTACACTGTGGTAGTAGTACTTTAACACAGTACTATTACACTGTGGTAGTAGTACTTTTACTGTAACGCAGTACTATTACACTGTGGTAGTAGTACTTTAACACAGTACTATTACACTGTGGTAGTAGTACTTTTACTGTAACGCAGTATTATTACACCGTGGTAGTAGTACTTTTACTGTAACGCAGTACTATTACACCGTGGTAGTAGTACTTTAACACAGTACTATTACACTGTGGTAGTAGTACTTTAACGCAGTATTACTACACCGTGGCAGTAGTACTTTAACACAGTACTATTACACTGTGGTAGTAGTACCTTTACTGTAACGCAGTACTATTACACCGTGGTAGTAGGACTTTAACGCAGTACTATTACACCGTGGTAGTAGTACTTTAACGCAGTACTATTACACCGTGGTAGTAGTACTTTAACGCAGTACTATTACACCGTGGTAGCAGTACTTTAACGCAGTATTATTACACTGTGGTAGTAGTACTTTAACGCAGTATTATTACACTGTGGTAGTAGTACTTTAACGCAGTATTACTACACGCAGTATTACTACACGCAGTATTATTACTACCTGGTAGTAGTACTGTAATGCAGTATTACTACACCGTGGTAGTAGTACTTTAACACAGTATTATTACACCGTGGTAGTAGTACTTTTACTGTAACAGTATTACTACACCGTGGTAGTAGTACTTTTACTGTAATGCAGTATTATTACACCGTGGTAGTAGTACTTTAACACAGTATTACTACACCGTGGTAGAAGTACTTTAACACAGTATTACTACACCGTGGTAGTAGTACTTTTACTGTAATGCAGTATTTTCACAGTGTAGTATCTACATTGAATTACCCCCCCCCTCACAGTCGTACTCCGGGTTCAGACATGACGTCACCCCAGATACCCACCCCGACTGGCACGCGCACGCACACCGATGAGGCCCGCGAGAGGCAGACGCCCTGTTTGATGATGACGTTATTATTCACATTCACAACAACACGTTTCAATCAAAGCTTGACTTTAAACACATATTTAATCTACGTACGTTAGGTTATATTGTACATGTGTATGTTCATATGTACTGTATATATATATCTATATATATCTATATATATATATATATATATCTATATATATATCTAAACGGCTTTAATGGAGTCAGACACACCGATGAGTGACAGAAAGAGGCAGAAGCGTCATTAAATAGCGGGTGTTTCCATCATGACGGCCGTTAAACTGGCTGTGATGATGACACGTGGACATGTTAGTCCAATGCACCTGCTGTATGCACGATGAAACAACACACAACGCTGATTAAATGAGACTTTGAGTATTTTAGAAAGAGTTATATCGACGTTAAAGGGTCTCACCGTAGGCGGGTCCAAGCTCGATGATGTCCGCCATTTTGTGTATTAGTGGCAGAATGCGGTCCTGACGGAGCGGGGAAGGAAGAGCGCAGAGATGGAGAGAGACAGAGAGAGAGAGAGGGGACACCCACTGGACTACCGGTCCTGCTTTTGGTGTTTTTATTTCACATCCATAGAGAAGCGACGGGGGGAGAGAAAGAAAATAAGACCGAAAACCAGCCTCTGATCCGGGGGAGAGAAGACGTCTCGTATCCGCTGAAAGAGCCTCGTCTCTTCTGCTCGGTGCGCAGTGATGATGCTCGCGCTCGGATGCAGGGAGGCTGCGCGGAGGAGCTCGCGATGAGACTGAAACAAAGATGTTGTATTAAAGAGCGACGACTCACTCCGCGGGGAAAAAACAGCGGTGGTGGAATGTAACTCAGTACTACATTTGCGAGTAATTAAGAACAAAGTCAAGGTACTTGTACGTTTTACTACACTACATCTCAGAGGTAACTATTGTACTTTTTACTGTACTACATCTGAGAGAAAACTACTTATTTCTAGATGTGTTGATGTTGTGCAAATGTGTAAATCACATGGGATCATTTTATACACGACTTTGCACACATATTGAGACATATATCTAATATGTATACATATATATATATATACATATACATATGTATATATACATACATATATATACATGTATATATATACATATATGTATATATGTATATATATACATATATACATATATGTATATATACATACATGTATATATATACATATATACATATACGTATGTATATATATACGTATATATATATACGTATATATATATACGTATATATATATATACGTATATATATACGTATATATACATATATACACGTATATATATACGTATATATATACGTATATATACATATATACGTATATATATATACATATATATATATATATATATATATATATATATATATGATAATAATATCTGTTCATTGCTTCCCAGAAATGTGAGCAGAGTGAGACGTCACTACATCATCCTCCTCACTGGACTGGTCCTCGCGGCAGTGGAGGCCCCGCCCCCTTTTTCCGCGTCACCACAGTGTTAGATAATAAACAGGAAGCTGTACTTAAATGCACATTTAGATGAATTATACCTCAAACAAACAGCTGGATGGGTTTAAATTGATGCTTTTGTGTTTTAATGTTTTCATATCTTCTTTATTATTCATGATCTGTCTTTCCTTTAGTGACGGTCTGTTTTAATTCATATCAACATTTTTACCTCAAGACTCAAGGCTTTTCACAATAAGAGACCCCTTCATGAAACAGTGCTCTGAGGGGTTGAGAGAAAGATAAACAATCCAGGAGGGATTTGAACCCCCAACCTTCAGACCGCTGAGCTCTTTCTCTGAGACCATCAGAGAGAAGATGGTCTGTTTCTATAGAGGTATTCTTAGTGCTCGTCATCGGAGCCACCGGGTCGGATTCTGGTGAAACCAGATGACATCATCTCATATACACTGCACATAATTATATATAATTATGTATATAATTATATATGACTGAAGTAATCATAATTATAGATGACTGAAGAGCTCCATGCTATACAACACATCTCAACTATTCCGCCTCTCTTCAGATAGCATGAAGAACATCTGAGAGCTAATTATCTAGACACTGATACATAGCTTCACCTCTAGACAATCGTAAATGTTTCAGAAATGAATGTTGGCATGTTTTATATGTCAGTAATCAGTTGGAATAAAGAGCTGAAACACAGCTTCTGTACGGAGTAGGCAGCTCGTCGGAAGGGCTCTGTCACTAATTTACATTTACTCGGCATTTGCTGTTTTTTTTACCCGTCTGAGACTCGGAGGACCTGCTTCTAAAACGTGTTCCTGCTCCGGTGTACACTGTGCTCAGTTCAACATGGGCAAATCGAACACAGCCAGAGGTAAACAACCCGAAAGCAAGAGCGAGAAAAGACAAGATGGCGGATCAGACCTAGCCAGCGGCGATAGCACACAAGGCGACGGTAATAAAAGATTTGATACATACGTCATCTACATTCGCTAAACATAACCTCATACAGCTAACAGTGGTGCACAGGGCCCATTGCACTGATGCTAGACTGGCAAAGATTTAGCCTAACGCTGATCCGTTATGTCCTCGATGCAAAGGCCAGCCAGCAGACTTATTACTCATGTTCTGGTTATGTCCGAAGCTCTCCACGTTTTGGATAAGTATTTTTAAAGCTTATAGTGAAATGTTTGCAGCTCAATTTGACCCGGACCCAATTTACGCACTCTTTGGCTTAATACCAGAGGAATCCCGTGCCTTTCACCAAATAAAGCCGATGTGATCGTAGCCTTCACAACACTCCTTGCTCGACGCTTGATCCTTCTAAAAGGGAAGCAACGTGTCCCCCCGTCTTTCTCTCACTGGGTCAAAGACGGGCTTCGGCCATGACAAAAAAAAGGGAGATGCATTCAATTAATCAGTTTAACAGTTATTTATTAGGTTTTAAAGTAACATAAAAGACGAACAAAGTGTCGAAACCAACCATAACCTGAACCAAAATGGGTGTCTCGAGTAGGAGAGAGAGAGCCAACTGAGGATCCAGAGGGTTTTTATAAAGGTTGCACTGGCACACAGGCTCAGTGTTGTTAATGGCATCAGGTGTTTCTACTCTGCCTGACAATCCTCTGCCACACCCACCTCCACGGAAGGCAGCCAAACAGGCAGGGTCGCCGGTCGTCACCCCCCCCCCCCCATAAGATAGGGGCCCACAGGACCACCGCAACAAACAAACAAACCAGAAGATAAACAGTTGCGTTTCAATTCCTCAGCCTGTGCTTCTGGCAAATGGCTGAACAACCCTTTTAACCTCGAGGGTCCCTGAATTTTTCAGCCGAACAGACAACAACCCCTGCAGAATAAAGTCGATGCCTAAATCCATTCACATAATCAATAAGGTTGGTGGGCGGATCTGACTCCTTCCAGCCATCCTTAAACACAGACAATGGACCCCGTTTAATGACTTGATTGGTCTTACCAGCCAGCTGACACATACTACATTTTCTAATATGCCTAGAAACATCCTTTTTCATTCGTGGCCAGAAGAAATGGCGTAATATCCGGTCATGTGTTTTCCGGACACCCAAATGCCCTGATCCATCATGAGCATTACATTACATTATTACATTACAGTCATTTAGCAGACGCTTTTATCCAAAGCGACTTACAATAAGTGCATCAACATTGGTAATCAAAAGAACTACTAGTCACCAGAAGTCATAAGTACATTTCCTTTTCCAAACAAGCATCTAAGAGCCTGAAGCAGAGCATAACTCAGAGCCAAAGTACAGAAACAAGAGAAACAGTTAGTGCTATAAGTAATATGAATACAATAAGTGCAACAAGCTAGTATGAATACAATAAGTGCTAAGTTGAAGGCTCAGGGTAGCACTTCCTGAAGAGGTGGGTCTTCAGCCTGCGCCGAAAGATGGGCAGCGACTCCGCTGTCCTGACTTCAGGGGGAAGTTCATTCCACCGAGCAAGTCTTAACACATGACCATGAAGCTTGGCTGGAATGACAACTTGAAAAATGTGATCCCCAACAAAATCCTCACCATGGGGCACCCACTTCCTCCCCAAAATACCATCCTGAAGAAGGTAGCCCCTCGAAACATGTTTCACCTCACCAACTGACAGCACTGATCCAAACAACTCCTCCAAGGCTGGATCTGCTCTCTGTTCACTCTGCAGATCACTATGAGACACAGACAAAGGAAAATCAGGTAAACACAGCAATTTTTCCTCCACATCTACCTCTTGATTCAGCACGACTCATCACCCGAGTAATCGCACATGCAGAGAAAACTTCGGGAAAGTTTACAGCACTCTCATCAGGCTGTTCTGGAGCTGAAGGAGAGGGAGTGACTATCAGAGGAGGAGGCACATCTGCCCACACACCACTGCCAGCCAGGTCGTTGCCCAAAATTATGTCAATCCCTTCCACTAGTAACGTTGGTCTCACCCCAATAGGAACTTTGCCCTGCACCAAGCCACAGTCTAGATTCAGCGTAGGCACCGGGACAGCCAACACCCTCAACCCCATTCCTTGCATCAGGATTTTATCCCCTGTATCTGTCGCATCTGAAAACGACAAAATGGAGTCTCGAACATAGGAGTTGACAGCACCCGTATCCCTCAAAATCTTAACAGGCACCTTAATGTCACTACCAGTCTGTGTTACAAACCCTTCGGAGACAAAAGGTCGATAGGACTCATCTGATCCTCGAACCACGCCAGATTCTGCATGCCCACCGTGCCACACTCCCGCAGGACCATGAACGCTTACAACCAGTGCAGCAGGTTTTAGCCGCCTACCTCCAGCCTGCTGCCTCCTATCCCTAAGCATTGGGCAGTCCTGTTTCCAGTGGCCTGCCTCACGGCAGTAATGGCACATATTTTCTCCCATTTCAGGCACTCCCCGAGGCGCCCCACTTGGAAAACCCCCGAAGTGACCAGATGACTTAACACCTCTATCATTCTGCAACACAGGCTCACCGAGCCGGCCTTTATGAATGAGCACATACTCATCAGCCAATCCCGCAGCCTGGGCGGCAGTTGTAACCTTACGCTCTGTAAGATATGTGGCAACACGACTGGGCAGCAAGTTCTTAGACTGTTCCAAGACGACCAAATTGCCCAAACTTTCAAAATCATTAACATCAGAAGACATACACCAACGATTGAAATTATTTGTCAGCTCCCTCGCAAACTCCATATGAGACTGGTTGAACCTTCTTTCTAACATCCTAAAACGCTGGCGATATGCTTCAGGGACCAACTCGTATGCCTTCAGTACAGCAGCCTTGACTGATTTTTAATTTAGATCATTACCTAAAGCTGCATATGCCTCCTGGGCTTTTCCTGACAAGTCACACTGCAACAGCAAAGTTTGCTCAGAATCTGACCACTTTCTTGCCTGTGCAATCCGCTCAAACAGTGTAAAAAACACACCCGGATCCATCTCGTTAAACTTAGGCAAGAGATGCAAATTACTCACAATATCGCGAGAACGCGATGATGAACTATTTTCCGCACGCAAAACATCTTCAGAAAGCTTACCATCTCTGACTAACCCTAACTTCGCATTCTGCAATGCTATCTTTTCCTGTTCTATTTTATACTGCAACCGCTCAATTTCCACTTGCTTATCCACTTCCACTCTTTGTTTCTCCTTCTCATGAGAAAAACTGTAACAAAAGCAATTCTTTTTCCTGCTCAAAGGTAAGGTTCCCTGATGGAACTGAAAGTGCCTGTGTTGCTATTGACTGACCCAGTCCCTCTTGTTTAGCAACCAGCACCCCTCTCTCAACTAACTGCATTTTAACCACAGCCTTTACATTTTCCTTAAGCCGTTTATCACCAGCACCACTTAGATCAATATCATACTCTTCTTCAATCTTGAAGAGCTGATCTCTAGTGCAACGATCCAGAAACCCCTCACATGGAGCGTCAAAAAAGTCCTCTATCCCTGCCATAATAGACCAGGTCAGACAGTGTTGTCTAGGTCAACTAGTGCACTATATGAGACAATGTCTCCCAAACTAATGTGGAAGTCCCTCTACTTAGACTGCCTATCCCAAACTAATCTATTTCACTGAACCCTAGTCTTCATGCAAATTAGCGGTAGGCTTTTTAAACACTTAAACCAGTAGCCCGGTTAGGCCCCCAGCACGCTGGTTACTCACCTGACAGCTCTGGATGTGTCCCCGAGACAACTGCTCGGACCGCACACCACACAAAAATAACAAAGAAAAAAAACAAACCAATGGACCACGTTGCTTTACCTATCCAGGGACACTCCACAAAAGTCAAAAATAACACACTAGAGGACCATGTACTCACTGCTGCCAAAAAAATAATTGCATCCCCCAAACACAGTGTGCTGGACAAATCCATTATTATTCAAAACCAAATATCAGCCTCAAAACAATCAATTTGGACGGACGAGCCCCCACAAACCGGGCCGAACGGCCATGACAAAAAAAAGGGAGATGCATTCAATTAATCAGTTCAACAGTTATTTATTAGGTTTTAAAGTAACATAAAAGACAAACATAATCTAACAGTGACATGTGAGGTCAGTAATTTCAGCAGTGTAAGTGAGTGGGTGCGTGCGTGTTGTATAGTGTTGAAACCAACCATAACCTGAACCTGAACCAAAATGGGTGTCTCGAGTTGGAGAGAGAGAGCCAACTCAGGATCCAGAGGGTTTTTATAAAGGGTGCACTGGCACACAGGCTCAGTGTTGTTAATGGCCTCAGGTGTCTCCACTCTGCCTGACGATCCTCTGCCACACCCACCTCCACGGAAGGCAGCCAAACAGGCAGACAGGGTCGTCACACCATGTATTTCTTGAAACTTGAAATAAATTAAATATACACTCAAAGGGTCCTCCCAGACCTTCAGTAAAGTATGGAGACCTGTTCTAGACTTCTACGACTCCTTACGAGAACCTCTCGACAAAGACGATATGTGGATCCTCTATCTGCCCCATAGAAACAGTGAGCAGCGCCTCCCCCTTCTCTTTTTTTCTTTATTTATTCATTATCTTATTTTTTACATTTGACTCACTCTGTTACTTATTTATTCAAAATGGTTTTACTTTACTCTTGTCCTGTTTGATCGATTAATTCAATTATGTGATCTTATGTCTATATCTCCATCGCCAGAATGTACAAGTTCTGTAGCCTGTAACCCTACAATGGGTGGGCAGGGAGGGTCGGCTCAGGAATGAGGTTTTAAATTTCAATCTGTAATTGTATTCAGACATGTGTGAATCCTCTTCCCTGGTGGGATAAAACCTGTGAAAATCAATAAAGCATATTTACAAAAAAAAAGAGTTGAAACACAGAGGCGGGTGATAATTTATACTTTATGCTTTATAAACAGTCAACCCAGACGGGGTCAATTTTGACCTGAGAGGACAACAGGTGTGATTATGTGCTGCCATTAGAAAAATTCAAATGATTCAAAAACAGCATCGTCACGAAACTTTGATACCTCTCTGTGATAAGTCAAATAGTCAAAATAATATGAAGTCAAAATAATTCATTGTTTTATTTTATTTTCCCTCAAAAACAGAGCATTCTTTTTATAAATTCCAAAACGAGGGGAACATGTGTGGTGATGGGTTGGACTGAAGCAAGACTAAAGGTGTGAAACCTTTGAATTGATTGACAATTTATACTTTATGCTTTAAATAACAGTTAAACCAGGCGGGGTCATTTCTGACCCCAGAGGACAAAAGGTGTATGGCAATCAGGAGAACATTATGAGGGTTAAATATGACTTAGTAATGAAGAGTTGTCTAACATTTAAGTTCAACACACAGGAAACTTGCCCTGGTCTTTTATCAAAGATCATTCAGAAAATAATCTTTTGTGTTATATCTACAGTTACAGAACTCAAACCATCCTCTTATTCAAACGTTTAAAGTAAATATGTATTCAGAGTTATTAGTGACCAATATTCTCAATAGTAGTAGTCGTAAAAATAAGTAAAAGGTATAAATTTAGTTGTTTTTTCTGCCCTCATTTCAGATGCCAAAGCTGAACTAATTTTGGTAAACAGAACGTGAACATTATAACACAAACATGAATATTATAACACAAACATGAACATTATAACACAAACATGAATATTGTAATACAGACATGAACATTATAACAGCAACATTATAACACAAACATGAACATTATAACACAAACATTACATTACAGTCATTTAGCAGACGCTTTTATCCAAAGCGACTTACAATTCAGTATCTATCTACACACCGTAGACGCAGCTACGGGATACATTTTAGGGTTAAGTGTCTTGCTCAAGGACACAATGACATGAGACTAGTAGAGCAGGAGCTGGGGATCAAACCACCGACCCTCTGATTGAAAGGCGGCCCTGCTCTCCACTTAGCCACGGTCACCCCATGACATGAATATTGTAACACAAACATGAACATTATAACACCAACATGAACATTATAACCCAAACATGAACATTATAACACAAACACGAACATTATAACACAAATATGAACAATATAACACAAATATGAACAATATAACACAAACATGAACATTATGACACAAACATGAACATTATAACACACACAAACATTGTAACACAAACATGAACATGATAACACAAACATGAACAATATAACACAAATATGAACAATTTAACACAAACATGAACATTATGACACAAACATGAACATTATAACACAAACATGAACATTATAACACAAAGATGAACATTATAACACAAACATGAACATTATAACACAAACATGAACATTATAACACAAATATGAACAATATAACACAAACATGAACATTATAACACAAACATGAACATTATAACACAAATATGAACAATATAACACAAATATGAACAATATAACACAAATATGAACAATATAACACAAACATGAACATTATGACACAAACATGAACATTATCACACAAACATGAACATTATAACACAAATATGAACAATATAACACAAATATGAACAATATAACACAAACATAAACATTATGACACAAACATGAACATTATAACACAAACATGAACATTATAACACAAACATGAACAATATAACACAAACATGAACATGAACATTATAATACAAACATGAACATTATAACACAAACATGAACATGAACATTATAATACAAACATAAACAATATAACACAAATATGAACAATATAACAGAAATATGAACATTATAACACAAACATGAACAATATAACAGAAATATGAACATTATAACACAAACATGAACATTGAATGGAAGGAGAGGGGGTGAGAGAGGGAGCCTTATTTGTTGTTGACCGCTTTATACATGCTATTTTACACACTACAAACACTACTATTGTCATTGTTTGACTTATGACTGTATGCTATCCAGAATCAACGTTTGTTTGTTGTCCTCGAATAAACTCACAACACTTAACCACTGAATCGGCGTGAATCATTTACTCCCAGCGCGTCCGCAGGTTGGTCTCCCCTGCTTAGCCTCTCTGTGACTAAGTGAAAGTTACTGATAGTCACCTATAAACATTATAACACAAACATGAACATGATAACACAAACATGAACATTATAACACAAACATGAACTTTGTAACACAAACATGAACATTAAAACACAAACATGAACATTTTAACACAAACATGAACATTATAACACAAACATGAACATTATAACACAAACATGAATATTATAACACAAACATGAACATTATAACACAAACATGAATATTTTAACACAAACATGGACATTATAACACAAACATGAACATTATAACACAAACATTAATATTATAACACAAACATGGACATTATAACACAAACATGAACTTTACAACATAAACATGAACATTATAAGACAAACATGGACATTATAAGACAAACATGAACTTTGTAACACAAACATGAACATTATAACACAAACATCTCAGAGGTACATATTGTATTTTTTACTTTACTCAAACTACGAGACTGTTTAGTGTGCCGGAAAAAGATTTGTCCCATTTCATAGTATGTCAAATGCAGTATGCCAAAAACTAGAATGATGATAATGTAGAAGTAGACTTTGTCAGGTGATCAGAAGAGTGGTTGAGTCGTAGCCTTGATCCTGAACCTTGCTGAACAAGTTCTGTAGTGTTTCCGTGATTGGCTTCCGTGACACTCTGGTTTAAACTGCATGGGAGGAATGAATGAGCGGGAGGGAGGGAAAGGAGACGGTAGAAGTAGACTTTGTCAGGTGATCAGAGGAGTGGCCCTGCTCCTGAACCTTGGTGAACAAGTTCTGTCGTGTTTCTGTGATTGGCTTGTGTAGGAGCTCATGCGTGCCCAGACGTCTGCCTTATAAACCGTCATCATCGTCACTGCTCTCACACTCAGACCTGCTCCTCTACCTGAACTGATCCACACACAGGTGAGTGCGGACGACTCTCACACTTCATCTCGGTCAGGCTGTATTAGTACGAGGGCTGAAACTACACATTATCTTCATTAATGAATCAACATTAAAGGCTATTTTTGGCTTCACCAAAGTCCATCTTCAAATGTCTTCTTTTGTTCGATTAACAGCCCAAAAGATTCAGTTTACTTACTTGGTTTGATGAATGTTTCCAACGCTGTTTCCAAATAATGGTGAAATGATCAATCAGCAATTTTTAGAATCTTCAGATGCAGGTTCTGAATATTGAAAGTGTCCGTAAGAGTTCAGTCCTGGTTGATTTGGCGACACCCTCTTTCATTTCACAGCTCACTGTGGCTGCTCCTGACGTTTCTAAATTCCTGACATATTTCAAACTGGGGGTGACCGTGGCTAAGTGAGAGCAGGGCCGCCTTTCAATCAGAGGGTCGGCGGTTCAATCCTCGGCTACTGCTCTACTTGTCTCATGTCAATGTGTCCTTGAGCAAGCCACTTAACCATAGCTGCGTCTACGGTGTGTAGATAGATACTGAATTGTAAGTCGATTTGGATAAAAGCGTCTGCTAAATGACAGTAATATAATGTAATGTTTCACTTCTACAGTGATCTTACAAAATAAAACAGTTATTGATTAAAAGTTAAAAAGTACAATATGTACCTCTTAGATGTAGTACAGTGAAAAGTACAATGTGTACCTCTGAGATGTAGTACAGTACAAAGTCAGCTTTATTCTCATCATTTTCTCAATATGTACCGAACATTACAGAGGAAAAAACGTTTCTCTCCAGTCCAACATATAAAGTGAATCCAGATAATAAAGTGCAAATAGATAGAAAAACAGCCTGGTGGACGAAGCTGTTTGAAGGTCTAGTGGTGCAAGCACGGAGGCTCCGGTATCGTCTCCCAGAGGGCAGGAGGCTGAAGAGATGCACAATCATGGTCACTTTGCAATATGTACCTCTGAGATGTAGTACAGTAAAAAGTACAATATATACCTGCATTGGAGCGCACAACTGATCTTCGTGGTTGTTGTTGCATAACAAAGACCTCCCTGTACGTCCCATAGGCAGTAAAGTATTATGTGTGAGGCAGTGGACATGTTACAAAGTTCATGTTTGTGTTACAAAGTTCATGTTTGTGTTATAATGTCCATGTTTGTGTTATAATGTTCATGTTTGTGTTTCAAAGTTTATGTTTGTGTTATAATGTTCATGTTTGTGTTACAATGTTCATGTTTGTGTTATAAAGTTCATGTTTGTGTTATCATGTTCATGTTTGTGTTATAATGTTCATGTTTGTGTTAAAATGTTCATGTTTGTGTTTTAATGTTCATGTTTGTGTTATAATGTTCATGTTTGTGTTAAAATGTTCATGTTTGTGTTATAATGTTCATGTTTGTGTTACAATGTTCATGTTTGTGTTATAAAGTTCATGTTTGTGTTATCATGTTCATGTTTGTGTTATAATGTTTATAGGTGACTATCAGTAACTTTCACTTAGTCACAGAGAGGCTAAGCAGGGGAGACCAACCTGCGGACGCGCTGGGAGTAAATGATTCACGCCGATTCAGTGGTTAAGTGTTGTGAGTTTATTCGAGGACAACAAACAAACGTTGATTCTGGATAGCATACAGTCATAAGTCAAACAATGACAATAGTAGTGTTTGTAGCGTGTAAAATAGCATGTATAAAACGATCAACAAAAAATAAGGCTCCCCCTCTCACCCCCTCTCCTTCCATTCCTCCAACCAGACCAACATCACTGAATAGCTGATAACCCCATTGTGGTCATCCCCAATGCCACGTGACTCAATTACCGGAAGTGACAAAAAAGGGTATACAAAATGACACAGGCCATACCTGGCTCCTACAATCCGGCCCCTAATTATTACATTCTATGTAGTAATAATTACAAATGCATTATGTGTGCAAGAGAATACACATTTCAAATGTAGGATATACATAGTGCACGGTAAAAGTGAACAACAAAAAAGTCTTTCTTCTCTAGGTCAGAGGTTTCTAGCACTTAGCCTAGCGTTGAGAGTGATCTTTACCATCACCCTTGAGTCAAGTTAAATCAAGTCAATCAGTCATGTCTTCAAGGTAGAGTAATCAGGATTCAACCGACTCCTGAAGAAGGCAGATCCTGGTGTCAGGCCTGCATACACAGCTGGTCACCGCGTTCCAGGTCTGAGGCTGGGACTCTTACTGCATATCCAGCGGATATGAGGTCGTTCATGAAAGCAGTGTAGTCTTTGTGGAATGACTCACCCCTAATTAGCCTCCTCTTCAGGTTAAGGGCACGCTGTTCTGAAGTCTTACAGTTGTTAGGCATGCTCATCTCTCTGTTCCTTAAAGGTAAAGCGATGCTGTAGTGGCCGTCCACCAGTTTCACGATCTTGTTGGCCATTTCCAAGAACTTACAGTCCTCCCTCGACGGCCCTGTCTGTTCATCTTGACTGCATTCAGGGAATTCGCTTTTGAATTGCTGTTTCCAGAGTTCATCGAGAGTTACTGCAGAAATCCTGTTGATAGTAACAGCAGAATGACTCACAGCTCCATCACCGCATTCTGCACCAAGTGGTCCGTTCACTGTCCAACCAAGCATCATCTTGATAGTGTATGGCCCTTTATCCACACTCCGGATGACATTGAGTGGTTCCAAAGCTCTGGGCACATTCATGCCTATCAAGGGCTTCACATCTGCATCTATCTCGGGCAGATAGATTTGTTTCTAATGAGGCCATTTATGCAGATGTTGCTGTCGTGGGATGTTACTCCTGTTCACAGGCATTCTATGTTGAGTAAAGATGTCTGGCATTTCGCAGTACAACCCACTACCCAATCCGGACACTTCCAAGTCTGACACAATACAACTGTCCACAATTTTTTCTTGGCCCATGGTGCACAAAAGAAGTTCTGTTCACCGCCCCCAGTGAGACCACTGGTTTGGACTGCAACCAAAGAACTGTCCACTGTACACTCAAAGTTGCTCTTGCCTTTCTGCAAAAATGGTCCTTTTTCCTCAGGATGGATGTGAAGCATACTAGGGTGTCTTAAACCACATGTTTCGCAATACAGACGTTTCCTGCAGTCCTTGCTGATGTGCCCAGTACACAAGCAGCCAAAAAAACTCCATTTGTTTTCAGGAAATTGATCTTCTCACTGTGTGCCATCTTCTTCAATAGAGAACACAACTCCAGCATGTGTCCACCTTTACAATACAGGCAAGTCTTTCCGGATGAGTGTCCATCTATAACCGTGTTTTCCGGTATGGTCTTTCTTTCAACTGCAGAAACCGTAGTGGCAAAGCTACTTCCTTTAGCCCTTGCGGGAGATGAAGGTTTTGCTCTGTTGTCTTCTTTGTGCGCCATTAACTTTGGAACATCTTGTATGTTTCCAAATACAGGATCTGTTACAATCTTTACTTGACGCTCAATAAAACCCACAATATCAGCAAACATAGCTCTTCTGTGATGCCTTTCCTGGATGCCACATGCCACTGTTCTCCATTTGTCCCTGAGCTTGTAGGGCAATCTTCTTATCACAGTGAGCATATTAGCAGGTGTGTTTAATTTGCACAGACTGTGAACCTCCTCCATGGCGTTGCAACATCCACGCAAAAACAGACTGTATGCCTGTAAAGCCTTTCCGTCCTCTGACATAATTGATTGCCATGAAGAGACCTTGTCCAACTAGACAGATGCTATCATAAACTCATTTCCAAAATGTTCATGCAGTAAAGCTTTCGCCTTTGCATATCCGGTGCCATCAGTCATGTGTTGACAGCTTCTGACAAGCTCCTTTGGTTGCCCTCTGGTGTACTGTTCCAAGAAGTGCAGGCAATCTTCAGCATCGCCAGTACTTCCCTCAATTATTTGCTCAAAAGTTTGCATGAAAGCATGATACTGCAGAGGATCTCCATCAAACGTTTGGATGTTGCTCTGAGGCAGCGATGACAGATGTTGTTGATGCACCAGCATTGCAGTTATTTCATTTTGTTTTTCCATTACAGACAATATGTGATTCGGATTATTACTGCTGTTCATGAAAGAGGGTGTATTAACATCTCTATGATAAGATACTGGATGAGCTGTGGTGATTGGAACTATGCTCCGTCTTATGACCTGTAGTGCCCCCTGGTGGAGATGTATGGTAGTAACTGCTTCCTTTTGTCTTGGTCTTGTGGCTTCAAGATGCTCCACACACCAGATCCAGAAGCTCTTAAAACATTGACTTTCGCCACGGACGCAGCAATGTCTGCTTCAAACTGTAGATGTTCTTTGCGTTTTCTTAGTTGCTCTTCCTGTTCCTCGAGAGAATGCTTTTCATTTAGCAACCTTTGACGGGCAAGCAAAGCAGCCATTTCAGCTTCTGCTCTGAGACGTGCCGATGATGTTGTGGAAACATTTGATTTTGAAGTGTGTCTCCTGCTGCTGTGGTTTGAAATACTGTCACATGGCAATATTATATATATATATATATATATATATATATATATATAAATACTTGAACTCCTTCGCTTCAGGTAGGCACTCCGTCCCCACCTGGAGGGAGCAATCCACCGGTTTCCGGCAGAGCACCATGGCCTCAGATTTGGAGGTGCTAACTCTCATCCCCGCCGCTTCACACTCGGCTGAAAACCGCCCCAGTGAATGCTGGAGGTCACGATACGAGGAGGCCAACAGGACCACATCATCTGCAAACAGCAGAGAGGCGATCCTGAGACCTCCGAACCTGACGTTCTCCACCCCCCGGCTGCTCCTAGATATCCTGTCGATGAAAGTCACGAAAAGGACTGGTGACAAAGGGCAGCCCTGGCGGAGGCCAACACCCACCAGGAACGTGTCTGACTTATTGCCGAGAATGCAAACACAGCTCCTACTGCAGTCGTACAGAGACCGGATGGCCTGTTGTAACGGGTCCGGCACCCCATACTCCCGCAGCACCCCCCACAAGAACCCCCGAGGGACCCGGTCGAAAGCCTTCTCCAAGTCCACAAAGCACACATAGACTGGTTGGGCAAACTCCCAGAATCCCTCCAGTAGTCTTGCGAGGGTAAAAAGCTGGTCCACGGCCGGTATGGAATCCGCACTGTTCCTCTTGAATCCAGGGTTCGACAAACAGTCGGAGCCTCCTTTCCAGCACCCTGGCATAGGCCTTCCCCGGGAGGCTGAGTAGTTTGATACCCCGGTAATTCAAGCACACTCTCCGGCCCCCCTTTTTGAAGATGGGAACCACCACCCCGGTCTGCCAGTCCATGGGCACTGATCCCGACCCCATGCAACATTGAAGAGGCGTGTCAGCCAAGACAGCCCAACAGTGTCCAGCGCCTTCAGCATCTCAGGGCGGATCTCATCCACCTCGGCTCCTTGCCACCAAGGAGCTTTTTGGCTACCTTAGCGGCCTCCGCCAGGGATATGGGTGCACCCCCCCACAAGTCTCCAGGCACTGCCTCCTCTCCAGAGAACATGTTGGTTGGGTTTAGGAGTTCCTCAAAGTGCTCTTTCCACCGCTCGACGATGTCCCCCGTCCGGGGTAAGCAGTCCAACCCCCCACTGAGAACAGCTTGGGGTAGGCACTGCTTTCCCTTCCTGAGCTATCGGATGGTTTGACAGAACCTCCTTGAGGCCAACCGAAAGTCCTTCTCCATGGCCTCCCCAAACTCCTCCCATGCCCGAGTTTTAGCATCTGCGACCACCGCAGCTGCAGCCCTTCTGGCTTGCCGGTACCTCTCAGCTGCTTCTCGAGACCCCTGAGGCGACCAGGCCCTAAAGGCCTCCCTCTTCAGCTTGACGGCTTCCCTAAACCTCTGGTGTCCACCACCGGGTTCTCGGATTGCCGCCACGACAGGCACTGATGACTTTCTGGCCACAGCTCCTAGCGGCCGCGTCCACAATAGAGGCTTTGAACATGGTCCATGGTTTGAACTAGTCTATGCTGCCGGCAATCGGCTCGCCCAGGCCTCCGGCCTTATACTTTGTTTTGCTCATTTATGTCTTTTTTGCTACCACAACAGCTGAATTCCTCATTTGATCTACTCCATTTATTTAATGGTTTATCTGATCTCTTATTTTTCAGTATCTTTGCCTTTATATTGACGCTCTCACAGCTTCATTATGTGACAGTAAAATCTTTTATAATCATATCTATGGTCTGTCTCCTGCAGGATCTCCTCCTCGTCATGACCGACTCCTGCAGAACTGAATTTGATGCCAGGGCCGCACTTAGGTCCACTGAATGTTCTGATGCAAAACTTTGTGTTCAGTTCTATGACGGCTGGGCAGAAAACTATGAGGAGGTTTGTTAAAAAAACCTGGTCTGAGTTTAGGTTTGATGGGAACTTAAAGTACCAGGAAACCCACTGTAATCTACCTGTTCAGATACTCTGTACACTACCTGTTCAGGTACTCTGTACACTACCTGTTCAGGTACTTTGTTCACTACCTGTTCAGGTACTTTGTTCACTACCTGTTCAGGTACTCTGTATACTACCTGCTCAGGTACTCTGTACTCTACCTGTTCATATACTCTCTTCACTATCTGTTCATGTACTCTGTTCTCTACCTGTTCATGTACTCTGTTCACTACCTGTTCAGGTACTCTGTTCTCTACCTGTTCAGGTACTCTGCTCACTACCTGTTCAGGTACTCTGTATACTACCTGTTCAGGTGCTCTGTACTACCTGCTCAGGTACTCTGTATACTACCTGTTCAGGTGCTCTGTACTACCTGCTCAGGTACTCTGTATACTACCTGTTCAGGTGCTCTGTACTACCTGGTCTGTACACCACCTCTTTTCGCCACTCTTTAACCAGTGATGGATGAAGTATTTAGATTTTCCATTAAAGTAACAGTACAAATACTACCACAGTGTATAAATACTTAGTTACTTTGTTAAGTATAAACTACCAACTGGGATTTCTCATTTTTTAAAACAGGATTGCAACATGATGTGCTACAGAGGACCACACCTGGCAGCACACTTCCTGTCGGATAACTTCTCAGGGAGTCGTGGAGAAGCTCGAGTTCTGGACGTAGGCTGTGGTTCTGGATGGGTTGCTAAACTGGTGAGCCTGTTGCTTTAAAGTCAAAAGGGTTAACAGAAGAACACATTTTGATCACACTTTATTTTGAAATTCCAAAGCTGATAAATAAAACCAAGTAGGAGTTTCAGGTGACATAACAGCATAAAATATCAAGGACAATCTCCACACAGGACCTTTTTGTTCTGTAGAGACACCTGAAGGTTGAAGGCAGATTCTAATTCTACAGTTTGAGTTTAAGAGGAACCACATATAGACACGACAGTCATGTGCATAAAATCAATAAAATAAGTGTGATTGAGCAGATTTACTTTGATTTTATCAAATGTAACGTGATTTTACACGTAAAGTCTATTTCTGTTGCTCCTAGTGAAATGTAATATACGTATGTATATTATTTTGACAATAGCATCAACTGAACATTCTCTCTATTTCCTCTGCAATGAATACTAAATTAAAGAGTTATTTCCAGGAAAGTGTGGAGGAAATTAGTAGAAAAATAGAAAGTTGCACTCAGTAGAGTTCAGATCTCCACCAGGTGTGTCTTCTACAACTGGACAAATCCTGTCCCAGTAGAAGCTGGTAAAGTGCTGGACGGACAGACGATCAGACCAAAACCTCACTCTTTAGAGGTCTCAGTGTTAATGTTGGTCGTCTTCTTCTTCTTGGGTTTACAGATGGTTGAACTGGGCTTCAAGCACTTTGTGGGAGTGGACGGCAGTCAAGGCATGTTGGATCTAGCTGCTAAGACCGGCCTCTATAAGGAGCTCAAACTGGCCTTACTGGGAACAGAGCCACTGCCTGCAGAGACTGGTACACTACCCTCACACTACATAGACACTCACTGCTAAGCTAGCTAGCTAACGTTAGCTTTGTCAGGTGGTTTACTGATCAGTAATGGAAGTATTGGAGCTTTCAGAAAATCTCCACTCAGGAGGTTGTGAACACCTCAAGAGTTCACTGACTCGCTCATGAACTCGGTAAACACGACCTCGCTTGAAGGCAGCAGAATTACTCTCAGCTCACCTCGAAGTAACGACTAGTTTGTGAGATGTTTTAATTTAGGGATAAAACTAAACTCGGTGCGGTAGAATGAGACTCAGCTTGAATTTAAGAACATCAGGTGAAACCTGTTCATCTGATGCTTAATGGTCTTTATTTTCCTCATAAATATCATATTTTCAGTCTTTCCTGGAAACTGAACATGGCTCCTGTTCTTCTCCTGGTTTCAGGTACATTTGATGTGGTGATCCTCGTCGGTGCTCTGAATCCTGAGTCAGCACCAGTCAGTGTTGTCAGGGAGCTCTGCAACGCCGCCAAACCAGGTCACCAACTAACAACCACATTTAGCAGCCATCGGAGCATCCTTAGTAATACTTTAGTAAAGATAAGCAAAACCTTTTAGTTGTTAGTGGTTTAAGACCTCTGAATCAACAACGACCAAGGGTGTGATGTCCACTGGGGATGAGGGGGACCTGGAGGTTATTGGGGCTGGATGGAGCCTAAGAGGAAGACCTGAAGACCTGAGGACAGAACTGTGTCCTTCCTCAAGTCACTGTTGACCTTTCCAATATTAAACCAAGACCACTAATCCTTCCGGGCGGTTTTAGGAACTTTTAAATGGGGGACCAGATGGGGCACAGATTCAAAGAAGTAAAATGAGACACAATATAAAGTTATACAGAAACTTCCTTTGTGTGTAATCTTATTTTATTTCAGTTTAGGATGATATGACAATTTTGGTCGTACAGGAACATGTTTCCTAACTGCATTCAGGATACAATTCTATTTGATGTTAGGAAAGGAATTAAGCTATTACAGAACCGTCCTGACTGAGGAGGGTGTAAACACTGTAATGAATTCAGAATAACTGGAAAAAATGGCAGCAGCACTGTTGCTAGGTGTTTACAGCAATGACAATGAAGATGGGGAATTGCTTTTTAAATTAATATTCATGCGTGAAATAATAGATCAACTTTTTGTAGTTCCAAATATCCTACAGCTAAAAGAGACATGTTAGATGACCCTACCCCTCATACATAGGAGCCAGACCCCCGGTTTGGTATGTCTCTTTGTGGTCGTTTTGTGTCTCTTTGTGATTGTATTGTGTCTTGGTGGTTGTTTGAGTCTCTGTGGTTGCTGAGTCCCTTTGAGGTAATTTTGTGTCTTTGTGGTCATTTTATGTCTTTGAGTTTATTTAATTCTTTGTCGTTGTTTGAGTCCCTTTGAAGTCATTTTGTGTCTCTTGTCGTTTTGTGTCTCTTTGTTGTCGCTTTGTGTCTCTTTGTGATCATTTTGTGTCTTTGTGGTAGTTTTGTGTCTCTTTGTTGTTGTTGTACGTCCCCTAGTGATCGTTTTATGTCTTGGTGGTTATTTGATTGTCTTGTCTTGTTGTTTGAGTCCCTTTGTGGTCATTTTGTGTCTCTGTGGTCATTTGTCTGACTTTTCAGTTGTTTTGTGTGTGTTTGAGTCTTTTGTAATTCTAAATAACCAACAGAGACATGTTAGAGTCCCCCCTACCCCTCATACATAGGAGCCAGACCACCAGTCCGTTTTGTGTTTGAGTCTATTGTAAAACAAATAACATACATTCCAACATTTAATAAAAAAGTTCAGTATTAACATTTTATGAGTTTGTGGATCAAAAAACACTTCCTCATTATGTTGAGAAAGAACTAGTCGGTGACCATTATGTTCTCCCAAAACATAGCTATTAGCTAAACATAGCTAAACATTAGCTATTAAGATATAAATATGATATCAGACAGAGTTGAGTGTTGGTGGTGCAGTCCAGTCAATAACCTGATAATATAATATACACAAAGCACTAATTTTACTGTAGATATGAAGAGTTAATGTTCTTGGAGCTCTCAGAGTTAGTTTTTTTAATGGTTGTGTTGATCTGTGTGCGAGTATTTAGAAGCCTTGTTCATATAATCTGCTCCTCCAGTATACAACTCACTATAAGTGAATATGTGATGTGTTTTCTACAGGTGGTTATGTCTGCATGGCGAGAGGCAACCAAACAAAAAAAAATGAATTCAAGAAGGATCTGGAGAGAGAGCTGCAGCTGATGGAGGAGGAGGGACTGTGGAGTCCAGCAGGACTCAAACAGGCCGACAGATACATGGAGGACCCACATCTGAACTCTGAGAGAGTCAAGGAGCTGCCGAAGGAGGAGCGATACATCACTGGGACCGTTTATCTGTACAAGAAATCCATCCATTCAAATTAAATGATCAAACAGAAATCGTAAGATTCAGTTACAAAAATGGGATTATGCATGATGCGATGCAATCCGATGTAATGTATGTCAATAAAAAATATTTCACGACAAATATCGTTTTAGTATTATGTTTTATTGTTGTTGTCGGGCTCCGTAAACTTTAAGCTACATTCTCAGATTATCTGTCCAGTTGATTCAGTAGATTCATCTGAAAACACAGCATCTAATATAGCTGTGGCTAATATTAGCGTTAGCAAACAGCTGCAGACACAAAGCAAGTCTGAAATACCAAAGTTAATTAATACACAAAATGCAACTTTTACCACTAATAAGAACTCAAAGAAGCTCAGAGCTGAAATGCATTGTGAGAAAACATGAAAGCTGAAATGAAGCTTAAGCAGAAGTTCAGTCAGGAAGACTCTTCTTCATTCATAGTCTCTCAGTCTCTCTCTCTCCCTGTGTTTACACTATCAGCTGATTGTGGGCGTTCACTTTAAATCAACCAACCAGATTCTGCACAGTTTCCTTAAGCCAATCACGTCGTTGCTGTCCAACTTTAAAACTGTTCTCCTCTCTGCTGCTGTCAGTTGTCATTTCAGCTCATATCAGATGTGAGTCCCGTATATATTGAAGTATAGCCTAACAGTTGTATCAACGTCTGTACGTAGTCAACAACCGATTATCAAATCAAAAAAAGAAAGTCGATTGAATAATATCTCAACTATATTCATCGTCAGTTTTCAAATTGAACGGGAGGAATTATAAATAATACATACGCTATTAATAAATACATGTTCTCATCATTTCAACATCTGGGATTTGTCCCAACTTTTGCATGGACCGTTGTTGGGCCATGTCAGAAATTGTGCACGAAGGAAATGTTTTTGCCTAGTTCCACCATGGACACGTCAGTTGATGTACCAAATGCTTCCAAAAAGACCAAATTAAAAATGGAACGGGGTCAACTCTCCCAAATGTGCCACTGCCTTTTGGACCTGATTTCCCATGTAATTGATTTTCCATCAAAAATAGTGGACAACAGACGACAGTCTTTAAGAATCACTTGGATTTAGCTCAATAGCAAGTTCCTGGAGAAAGATAGCTTTCACAAGGGTGTGCAGACTTGCTGCTTAGTGGGCTTATTCAAGTCATCAATGGGAAGGTTTCATGCCATTTCCAAGCGGTTTCAGCCATGTTCTGACAAGTTATGGCCATTAGAAGGAGGGGGACTATTGTCCTACGTGACCGGCCATACAAATTTACCGTATTTTTCAGACTATAAGGCGCACTTAAAATCCTTAAATTTTCTCAAAAATTGACAGTGTGCCTTATAATCCAGCGCGCCTTATGTATGGTCACTTGTTGTGCTTATTGATCGATTTTATGTGGTACAATGCGCTCAAAAATCTGTCGAAATGTGTAAGTACGACTTTGGTAAGCAACGAAGCCGCTCCGCTCAATGGATATTCGGAGCATTACGGCACGCTGTGTCACTACCTGATCGGCCCCGTAACAGGAATGTAATGTCTAAACTAAAAGTGCATTCATGTAAGGCAGCCCGCGCCTGGAGTATGCGTTAGCTACAATAAACCAATCAGAGAACAGTATTTAGTACGCTTACCCCCTCCACTTTTTATACGTAATACTTACTGTGCTTCAACATTATATTACAGTACATTTGTGTGTACGTAAAATGACTCCAAAATGGCACCTGTTAAGAGGCATGCTTACAAAGCGGGTTTCAAACTCCAAGCAATTAGCTACGCAGCAGAACATGGGAATAGAGCAGCCGCGAAAGAATTCAACATCAATGAATCAATGGTACGGAAGTGGAGGAAGCAAGAAAATTAATTGCACCAAGTAAAGAAGACCAAACGGCGTCATCTCTCCATCCGCACGAGAACTACCGTCTCGCAGCAACTGCCAAAGGATTACAAAGAAACGCTGGCCATCTTCCGCACTTACTGCAAGAACAAAATTACTGAAAAGAAGATCAATCCAGACCACATCACCAACATGGACGAAGTCCCCCTCACTTTTGACATCCCTGTGAACTGTACTGTCGAGAAAACGGGGACCAGTACAGTATCTATACACACCACAGGGAACGAGAAGGCATCCTTCACTGTAGTTCTCGGTTGCCAGGCTAATGGCCAGAAACTACCACCCATGGTCATTTTCAAGAGGAAAACTTTGCCAAAAGAAAAATTTCCAGCCAGAGTCATCATCAAGGCTAACCCAAAGGGCTGGATGGACGAGGAGAAAATGAAAGAGTGGCTGAGAGAAGTTTACGTCAGGAGACCGGATGGCTTTTTCCACACATCACCGTCCCTGTTGATTTACGACTCCATGCGCGCCCATCTCACCGACACTGTCAAAAAACAAGTGACGCAAACTAATTCGGAGCTTGCCGTCATTCCGGGAGGATTAACCAAAGAACTCCAACCGCTAGATATTGGTGTCAACAGGGCGTTCAAAGCAAAATTGCGAACCGCGTGGGAGCATTGGATGACAGAAGGGGAACACACCTTTACTAAGACAGGGAGGCAACGCCGGGCTAGTTACGCCACTATCTGCCAATGGATTGCTGATGCGTGGGCTGAGGTGTCTGTCGTCCGAGCTTTCACGAAAGCTGGAATCATCACTGAACAGCCAAGTACCGATAACGGCAACGAGACTGACTCGGAAAATGACGAGAGGGATTCGGGCATTCTTGATACCGAAATCGCTGTTTCACTCAGACACTGAAGATGAAGAATTCGATGGATTTGTGGAAGAGGAATGAATCGATAAGTGAGTGTATTTTTCTGTACCAGTATTTGTTGTTACAACTGAGTTGAATAAAGTTTGATTTACCGGACTGTGTTGTTTTGCTTAATGCGCCTTATAATCCGGTGCGGTTTATGTGTGAACATAGACACGTTAATTCACAGTGCGCCTTATAATCCGGTGCGCCTTATAGTCCGAAAAATACGGTACTCAAAATGGACGTTTTTAGGATATTAGGGAACGGGCCTTTTTTGAAAGGTTACTCCAGATTCAGTACTTGGGTCCTATAAAAACACATTAAATTGACATATGGTGGACACAAGAGGACATTCTTCAAGATTCAAGTAGTTTCAAGTCATTAGTATGTTGTTAGAAGAAGATAGCTTTCCAGAGGGTCTGCAGACTTGCTGAAAAAGGTGCTCATTTAAGTCTTCAAATTGAATGTTTCATGCAATTTCCAAGCATTTTCAACCATGTCCTGAGAAGTTATGACTGTTTGAAGGAAAGACGTTTGGGATATTGTTTTCCATTCAATTCATCCGATAAAAACTACCATTCAAATGTAGTACGACTGTCATTCCTCCCGCGCAGTCATGCTACATGCTAGAGAGTGCCATCCAACATGAATGTTCCCCATTTGGGCGTGGCTACAACATATTAAAAAAAGAAGAGCTCTGACACATTTAGAAAAAAAGTTGCTCAAATCTGACTATTCTGACCAGGGTGTCGACTTATCGATGTTGACACCATGCTGTTCTCTGAGTTTGATCCAGGCAAAAAAATGTTCTAGAATATTTAGAGGGATTTTGGTCACGTGACCTTATTGTAGGGCCCGTACAACAAGTCTGTCGAAAATCTGGGGTCTCTTGGACCAATATTTGAGAGATTATGTCAATTTTTTCATACCTCAAATAATTCCCAAATATAAGGGAATATGGCACCAATTAAGCCCTTTGGGCCCGTTTTTGGGGACCTTAACTTGCAGCAACGAGCACCAAATTTTAGGCATTTAATGTTCACATGCCCCTCTTTGAATATGATATGGTTCCATTTCATTACCTTGCTTTGAAGTAGAAAAATTAAAAGAAAAGATTGGTAAAAACTGGCCTGCTGGCATTTGGGAGTTTTGGGGTAGGACTATTGGCCTACATGACCGACCCATTCAAAATGTGGAGGAGGCTGAAACTTATGAGGGGGCATATCTGGCAACATCCCACCAAGTGAGCAAAGTTTCAAGCAAATCGGAGGTCCTCAAATTTTCCGTCAAATCAAGCATTTGATTTCAGCTTATTTCATTAAGAATTAAAAAAATTGTATTTTCTCCAATCCTTTTCATTTTCACACCGTTAGATCTACACTAAGAGGATATAGTACAGTCCAAATTTCAGCTTCTTAATTCAAAGGACTGTGGAGATATTGTTTGGGAAGGATGGGAACAAAAGGGCCATATTGATTGGGATTTTCGGCCTACATGACCGGTCCATAGAAATGTAGTGGAAATGTCAGTTTTTGAGTTATAAGGATTAGTTCCCTTACAACTCCAAAAACAGCCATTTCTCCTACATTTTTGATGGGCCGGTCATGTAGGCAAATAATCCCATGCAATATGGCCTAATTGTGCCCATTCGTCCTCGGAGGGTCGGGAACAATTATGACGATTTGGATTAATCTTTTCTGGGATTCTGAATTGTCCTTTTTGCTTCCATACCTCCCTAACTATTCATAGCACCTAGTACCAGTGCTTGGGCTCTCTTTTAGGCCAGTTATCACAACCCAAATGGCCCTTTTTTCTCATTACTCCCCAAAAAATCATAGCACACAGTACCAAAAAGTTACTAAAATTAATTAGCAACTTTTATAAGCAATGCTCAAGGCAAAGACGCTGTAACTCTACTGGAAGCATGTCTAGCAACAGTACACTCAGTGGTCCAAGTTTGAAGCAAATTGGACACATTCAAATTTTTCAGCAAAAGAAAGTGCTACTTTGCCTGAGATTGCAAAGGTTTAGAGTAGGTCCAATCCTTTTCATTTTCATACCGTTGGATCTAGACTATGAGGAGATAGTACAGTCTAAATTTCAGCTTCCCAGCCCAAAGGGTTGTTGAGATTTTAGAGGCCCAAACAAGGCAAAATGTGTGGCCCGACGATCCCGACCCAAAATGTCCCAATTTCTCCCAAAACATCCATTCCGTACAATTAAGCGTTGGTCCGAGATATCGACGTTTCAGAGCGGGATATGGAACGGTTGAGGAGATATTGCAGTTTAAAATATCGATCAGGCATCCCGCACGGCCGCCCCCGAATTGGCCCAATTTGACCCATCCCTCCCCACAAAAGGCCCCTTTTTTTCCCCCAAAAGTCCCAATTGTGCACGTTTGTGTCCCTGGCGAGTCAGAACAAATTATGACGATTCGGATACATCTTTTCTGGGATTGTCCTCCCTTGTGCTGATAGACCTCCCCCGAACGACACTTCCGTACCTGAGAACCCCAGCTCACTTGCCCCCTGGAAGGCGAAGTTGGTAAACTGCCTATTGGGCAAACTGTTCGAAAACTTTGGAATTTTGCAACCGGGCGACCGTGGGTCTGAGCGGAACGCCGTTCTTCCACGTTCCACTTTGTCAGGTGATCAAAACTCACCAAACATCCTGTTCACCTGAGAAGAGGTGCAGACGAATCATATAATAACTGTGTTTTTTTGTGTAGCATGAAGAGACAACTCAAATGTCTTGATGGTGTTGTAAAATGAGAATCAACATACTCTGCCTCAGGCTGCTGTAGTGTTTCTGTGATTGGCTTGTGTAGGAGCTCATGTGAGCCCAGACGTCTGCCTTATAAACCGTCATCATCATCACTGCTCTCACACTCACACCTGCTCCTCTACCTGAACTGATCCACACACAGGTGAGTGCGGACGACTCTCACACTTCATCTCGGTCAGGCTGTATTAGTACGAGGGCTGAAACTACACATTATCTTCATTAATTAATCAACATTAAAGGCTATTTTTGGCTTCATCAAAGTCCATCTTCAAATGACTAAGGTTTTTTGATATACACCCGTAGGTCCCCCATTTGGACGCAGAGTACATCAAAACTTAGAGAGTTTTGTGTTAAAAGTAACTGGCAGAGAACCCACGAAGAACGAATATAGTGATGTTATAGTTCTGCAGAAACCTCAGCGTCCTGGGAACAACATGAACTAGGTCACTTCTACATGAGACAAACACATCTCCCATCAGCCAAGCAAACAAATAACAAAATATCATAAATCATACTCGATATGACTGGGACAGACCGGAGAAAAAGGCTGCTACACTCCGTTAGCAACGTGCTACCTACGAACATGCAGCATGAAAAAGCACGAGCGCCTGACGGAGATTACGGACATCGTTTCCATTTCTCTCCCCGGTAAACCATCGCAGAGATATTCAGCTTCGAACACAAAAAGTCACACAGCTTTCATCGAATATTGTACTTACTTTTAGTCGAATCTCAGCGAAAAAATGGAATATCTCCGTACTTCCAACGCATGTTTGTCCAGCTGCTGGTGCTCCGTGTGAATCCGTTCGATTCGTGTCTCTCCGACACTCCTCGGATTCTTGGGAGGGTTGGAAGCTCAGCAAATCAGATTTCAGAGCTGGACCTTTTTGAGCTTTATTGGCTAATAGTGCTGTCAATCATCTAGCTTTCAATTCCAGGCAATTCTATTGGCTCCTACGGTTCGAAGGATGTCTCAATGGTGAAAATCGGAGAGGGGGGGGCTGAGATACAGCCCTGAACAGAGAGTCTGAAGCAGTTTTGACCTTAAACTAAATAACTAAAAAGGGCATAGAAAGAGTTTAAAACACTCAAAAAAGGTCCAATCTTCGGTTTATTGATTCAATGAACATCATGAGTGATACATAGAAGTGATATAGAGTGTTTTTGAATTTTAAAAATACTTTTTTATTCAAATATTGGAGTATTTGATCAGTTTTCTAATTTGAAATGCTCTATATTTCATAAATGTTTCACTGTATCTATGTATAGCTGTGTATATAGAGCCTATATCAGTTGTTCTAAGAGCCCAGCATATTAAAAGTCTTGGATACCCATACTTTCCAAAAAACAATACCCTAAAAGTGCTGTTTTTCAAGATCGAGCTTTTGAGTTTTCCAAGTTCTGCTGTGTTCCATCCTTATCTTATGTGAACCAGTAACATGTATTCTGATAGTTCCATGATTTTTCTCATCTCAAAAATATATTAAAAATTTTTTTTTATTTTTTTATTTTTTTATTTTTTTTTATACAATTAATTAGGTATTTCTTATCTTTATTCGAGCTGAGGCCTGCAAATAGGCCTCGTTTTTAAAAGGTTAAAATATCTTTAACAGGCAGATTAAGACTGTAGTTTAAATGGCAGTGTAATATGTAAGAAATGCTGGTTCTGATAACATCCCTGGTTGTGGACTAAAGACATGTGAGTGTTCCCTCCTGCTTCAAAACAGCCGCCATAGTTCCTGTACCTAAAGAGTCTGCAGGGTCCAGACTACATGACTCATTCTGAAGAAGTGCTTTGAGAAACAGGTTCTCCAGCACATCAAAACCTCGTCCACCATAGTGTTGAACACCGGAGCCCTATAAAGGTGGTTAACCTCTCCTCACAGGAGGCCGCGAACCTCTCGCTCTGATGTTGTTTGAGCGACGATGTCACGCCAAAAAATCAGCTGGATCCGGTTTACAGTGACAAAGTATTTAATAATTCACAGAAGCAAAAAGACAGTTACAAACTGAATTACACTATCGATGGTAAGGATTTGCGAAACCGAGTTCAAACACCCCCCCCCAACAGGCCGGCAAAAGCCAGTTTGCTGAAAAGAGGATCGCCATGAAGAACTGAATAGTTTCACTCCAAACAATGTTTTTATACCAGAAAGTCAGTAGTTTACTTTCAAAAGTCCATTCTCAGCTTTGTGATTGGCTGAAATCTGATTGTCTCCTCCTGTCCTCGGACAATGCTCTCCATTGTTCTAAGTGATCCGGATAATGTCTCATAGTGTCCGCTGGTCCGACCTGTCCTCCTCGTAAAACTGCATGTACCCGACCCCCAAGCTTCCTCAGGGCTGTCTTCATCAACATCTCTGCTTGATCAATACATCTCCTTCCCCCACTGTTCACACCTCACATTCCTGAAGGCGGCTCACCAAACTCATCTCATTATCATAAAGTTGTTTTCAGATCTGAAAAGTCTGTCTCAAAGGTCTCTCTCTTTCCCTCAAAACATTCACTAACTGTATTTTATAGTTTAATACATAGAATGATTATACTTTTATGATTTAACACTTCTTCAAATAAACATGTTATAACATTATATCCACTAGGTGTGCTTATTAAACACACTAACATTGCTTTTTAACTTTAAATTCCAAAGAATTTGGGGTTGTCCTGCAGCTTTAAAATTCAGTTGATTCAAGTTGAAGGATGTCAATCAAAAGTATGACATCACATCTTATCTTCTAAAAAGATACATTTGTGTTCAGCGACTTTCTCTGTGGTTATTAAACCACTCGTTTCATTCTCTCTGTTAACATCAATGTTGGGCAGTGAATTCATGTGCTAGGATTCTGATCATATTGGGCTCTTAGCTCATATCGTGCCTTATTTTGGATTGAGTGGCTGCATTTGCTGAAAAGATTTGTGCTTTGTCTCATAGTGGCGCTTCACTTTGCTGCTTGAAAAAACGACCTCTGGACATATGAGACACTCTGGTTTAAACTGCATGGGAGGAATGAATGAGCGGGAGGGAGGGAAAGGAGACGGTAGAAGTAGACTTTGTCAGGTGATCAGAGGAGTGGCCCTGCTCCTGAACCTTGGTGAACAAGTTCTGTCTTGTTTCCGTGATTGGCTTGTGTAGGAGCTCATGCGTGCCCAGACGTCTGCCTTATAAACCGTCATCATCGTCACTGCTCTCACACTCAGACCTGCTCCTCTACCTGAACTGATCCACACACAGGTGAGTGCAGACGACTCTCACACTTCATCTCAGTCAGGCTGTATTAGTACGAGGGCTGAAACTACACATTATCTTCATTAATTAATCAACATTAAAGGCTATTTTTGGCTTCATCAAAGTCCATCTTCAAATGTCTTCTTTTGTTCGATCAACAGTCCAAAAGATTCAGTTTACTTACTTGGTTTGATGAATGTTTCCAACGCTGTTTCCAATTAATGGTGAAATGATCAATCAGAGATTTTTAGAATCTTCAGATGCAGGTTCTGAATATTGAAAGTGTCCGTAAGAGTTCAGTCCTGGTTGATTTGGCGACACCCTCTTTCATCTCACAGCTCACTGTGGCTGCTCCTGACGTTTCTTAATTCCTGACATATTTCAAACTGTTTCACTTCTACAGTGATCTTACAAAATAAAACAGGCAACCAAACAAAAAACACAACACCTGAAAAACCCAACAAGCTGCAACAGAAACACATTTTATAGAATGTCTCCAAAGACATCATTCTGGAAATAAATGTAAATATTGCATCACTTTCATCAGCGGGCCTCAGGCTCATTGTTTTACTTCATTTGACATAGGCTTAGGGTTATAAATATGCTACATACAAAAACTATTGTAAATTAAAGCTGCGAGTAGCATTGATCGGGCCCTCGCATATTCACGCATGTCGAGGGTACTGGCAGGACTCTGGTTAATGCGGCCATTTATTTATTCTTTTTATATATTATTATCTTGCATTCAGTTCTGTGACCATCATACACTGCATGCACGAGTTCAACGGTATTTCCTGTGTTGACTATGGCGTAGCCAGGTCATTTTGTCAGGTCTTAAGACTCGAATGTTTTGAGTGTATCTTCAAATACAATCCTAAATGTAAGCCTGTAAAGATTGACAAAAATAAGTGTTTGTGAATATGCTTTAGTGTATCATAACACTGTCAAAGTAAATGCAGGTCTCATAACCGACTGTTTGTTTGTGCAGGTAGCTCTGACAATCATTGCTGAGTGACTCAAAGCGGGAACAGTTGAGGAGAAATGGCCGAACGTTCTCCAAACATCTCACTTTGCACATATTTAGATCAGAGAAGTCTTATTTTGTGGTGGTGTGGCCAGGAATATTTAATAAGTTGATTGTTTGGACAGCTGTAATTTTAGAATCCTGCTTACGGCCATGGTTGCCAGAAGGTGGCGCTATGAGCTAATATTTCATGGGAGCATGAATTAAAATAGCCACTGGCTATTGAACCTAATGGTATTAAAGTGTCTGTGAGGGAAAGAGGAAGCACAAAGTGTTATTATATGCAGATGATTTACTATTATATGTTGGTAACTCCCAAAAATTCAGCCCCAAATATTGTCTGTTTTTTTAAAATGACAACAGAGACGTTGATAATAATGTGATATAAATGTCAATAAATTAATGAACATAATAAACAACAGTGGAAGAAGTATTAGGATATTTTACGTAAGTATCAAAAGTATCAATACCACAGTTTAAACATACAAGTAAAAGTCGTGAATTCTAATATGTTGTTCATTGTGTACGCATGACATCTGAGAGACGGATCCTCTTCTGTTCTCACTGAGGTTCTTCCTTCATTTACAGTTAAATGGTTCTTTAAGGAGTTTTTCTTTCCTGATGTGAGGGTCAGAGGATGTCGTATGTTGTACAGATTGTAAAACCCTCTGAGAATAGTTTGTGGTTTTATGATATACAAATCATTTTTCATTTTTTATTTAGTAAAGTAACGTAACTACAATCAAGAAAATGTACTTCAAGTATAAAAAGTTAAAGCAATTATCTCACAACATATTCGTCTCAGTGGTGGAAGAAGTACTCAAAACATTTACTGCAGTAAAAGTACCATTCCTCCTGAGGAAATGGGTTTCCTCAGGAGGGTGGCTGGTGTCTCCCTTAGAGATAGGGTGAGAAGTTGGGTCATCCGTGAGGGACTCGAAGTAGAGCCGCTGCTTCTTTGCGTGGAACGGAGCCAGTTGAGGTGGTTCGGGCATCTGGTGAGGATGCCACCCGGGCGCCTCCCTAGGGAGGTGTTCCAGGCACGACCAGCTGGGAGGAGACCCCGAGGGAGGCCCGGGACCAGGTAGAGGGACTATATCTCCAAACTGGCCTGAGAGCGCCTCGGGATCCCCCAGTCAGAGCTGGCTGATGTGGCTCGGGAAAGGGAAGTTTGGGGTCCCCTGCTGGAGCTGTTGCCCCCGAGACCCGATCGGATAAGCGGTCGAAGATGAGATGAGAGATGAAAAGTACCATTACCAAATAATAAATATAAATATAAATTCATAAATATATTTTATTATTAAAATATTTGTAAATATAATTTTAATAAAAAAATATTATTATTTAATTACATTATATATAATATATATATTTTAAATGTATATAATATTTATTATAAAATTATAATTTAGAAATATAAACTTATATAAATATAAACTAAACTACAAGTCAAAGTTATTACAGACATGTGAACTAGCCAGACACTCGTCCTCGACTGATCACTTCTGTGAAATGAGGATCCGAAATCAGGACCGACCTGCTCCCCTCTGTTCATTAAGAACATTATACACTCACCTGTTCTCACAGATTCTCCCTTCAGCATTGCACCCACACCCATTACAGTCCACAACCCGCGCTCTGTAAACCACATCAACTCTATCTTAACTCAGCTGCAGTCTTTTGTTTTACTTTTTATGTTGTTACTTTTATCATTATTATAATTGTCCTCTTTTCTTGTTTTATCATGTTAACCTCACACTCACACACCAAAACAGTGGCAAACAGACCTCTAGCAAAAGAGGATATGCAGAACACATGGACCTCAGCATTTGGATCAGACAAACCCCAAAATAAAAACTCAATGGAAGAAAAGAGTCCCACCACAAAAAAAAAAAAAACACTCCAACCTACCAAACCTGAAAAGCACCAACAACAAGACAAGACACAACCCGGACAGGAACAACTAGTCATTCAGAAAACTCCCCCAACCACCAACCACACCAAACCCCCAAAGACCCACGCATGTACGGCCGCTAGCAGCTAGCCAACAAATCCAAAACCACCCAAAACCGATCACCCTCAGTAGACGGCTTATCAAAGAGTTGAAAACAATCTGACCCACCTCCCCACCATCCACCCAACGGCGTTTCAACTGCCAAGAACTCAACCACACAACACTGCAACGCAGAAACAAAAATACTAAATAAAACACCAAATCCCTGACAAGCTGCCTCAAAGCCTCCAGAGCTCCTCCTCCCTCAAGCATCACTTAATAGATAGAACATACCTGAGCTGTCCTCCACACCCACTACCTGAACAAGCTGCTCTCATATTAAAATCTGCTTCTCTACCTGAACTCATTCACACACAGGTGAGCACAAAATGTTTTCATACTTTTGTTTTTTATTATAGATTGATGGATACTTTATTCATTTAAAAAGGACTAACATTTTAAATGTTTCTCTTGTATCGAAGTCTCAGAGTTTCTGCTGTGAAATCTAAACCTGGTGATGTTTGACGAAGGTTTCACAAACCTTCCTTCTCTCACAATCCTCAGAGTCTTTGAACATGTTTAGGAAAAATATTATAAATTGTAAGAAATATGTTTGACCTGTCTCAAGTTGTGGCCGTACATCTTAATCCAAACAGAACACTACACAGTACATCGAAAAATCATCACACAGGAATTTAGTAGAAGTAACATTTAATTTTTTTCAATGATGATGGAAAAATAATTAGAAAATATATATTAATGAAGCCGTTTCTATGATCGAATCAGTTAAATTCTACTGAATTCCAACTCATCAATCGTCAGCAGCGTTAACACTGTGATGCATTTCACTGATAAAGCGTGAACAGTCGTTATTGCTCAAAAGAAAGACGTAAAAGAGGCTGTGATTAATGATCCGCTGTAATCTGACGTCAGAATATGAGTTATAACGGATCAGTCTGATGTGTGTTCAGGTGTGTGTGTTATTCTACAGAAGACCGTTTACAGGTGATGAAGAGCTGTGTCCTGCTGATTTCAAGTTCTGCTGATATTTAATGAAAGAAGTGAGAAGAGAAAAAAATGTCCCTGAAGCCTGAACTCTGTTTACTCAGATTACCTGTCCGACTGCAGGGAAAGGTTTGTGTTCTGCATTCCTGTGTTGTCGACTCTACATGTTAAGTATATGTTACATGTTCCCCTTCTGGCAGGTTTGAAGTCGTGTCCTCATCATGTCAGACAGCAGCAGAACTTTGGACGATTTGAGGACCTTCCTTAAGTCCTCAGCAGGAGTTGAGTTAGAGCAAAGGATGAAGTTCTACGACAGCTGGGCAGAGACGTACGAAATGGTCAGTAGACAGAAACTTCAAAGCAACAACAACAAAATCTGTCTTTTTAGGAATGAAACACGTCTGAAAACTCAATCATTATCTTATGTTGTGATCTTTCAGAATCAAAAATGTCAGTTGACACATGTTTGAATATTTAGGATTATCAATGTATAAAAGCAAATCATCTGCATAGAATAACACTTTGTTCTGCTTCTGGTCCACAAATACTGCCTGGTATATGGGGGACATCTGTCTGATGGACCTGAAACTGATTGTTTGCACACTTTGTGTTACTTACACATGTTTTTAAACAGGACCACAAAATTATGAACTACAGGGCACCACACCAGACGGTAGAGTTCCTGTTTGATAACTTCTCTGGTCGTCCTGAACAAGTTCAGGTTCTTGATGTCGCCTGTGGGTCTGGATTGGTCGCTAACATGGTGAGCCCCAAAGGAAAACCTCAGTGTTCCTGGATGATTGAACCCAGATGTTGGGCAGATCAAACATAGGACTGATGGTTTTAAAGACCTTTAACTATGAAGGATGTCTCTACTAATCATATCATGGTTTCACAAAAAGGTATTTTTTCCTGGCAGACATGAAGCCTTTCATGTTATTTTAAGTTTAGGGGCTCAACATGGTACATATTCAAGATTGAATACTTTTTTGCCATACAACTTAGTTATTATAAATTTTGCCTCAGTTTGATAATCAAGACACAGTCAAAAGACATAAGAAATAAAATCACAAAATGTGCTGTTGAGGAAACGGGATCGCTTAGTTTTTTGTGTCTTTTGGGTTTGTTCCTTTAAGTGTGTGGAGTAACACATTTTCTGAACGCACTTTGTAGACTATTTCAGCAGAAGGTCAAATTTTGATAATCCATCATTGCATATGGATATATTTTTGTTTATATTAGTGGAATTAACTACTTTTCATTCACTAGAAGCCTCATCATTGGATAGCTGTCCAAGGAGACACGGTAGTCTACATGAGTCAGAATCCTTTAAATCCTGCAAGAAGTGGCAAGGAAGGTTTTTAACTAGCTACCACCACACATGAACATGATTGAAACATTCCTATCTCACCTAGACTGATCGCTGCCATTAACCTGTGTTTATTTATGATCCAAATTATATTTTGTAGTGCAACTGTTTCACTGCTATTAATCTAGAGAAAAAAAACATTTTAACTTCTCTTAACTTTTTGATGTGGGTGCCAAGTGGAGAGCAGGGCCGCCTTTCAATCAGAAGGTCGTCGGTTTGATCCCCGGCTCCTGCTCCGCTAGTCTCATGTCAATGTGTCCTTGAGCAAGACACTTAACCCCAAAATTGTTCCTGTAGCTGTGCCTACGGTGTGTAGATAGATACTGAATTGTAAGTCGCTTTGGATAACAGCGTCTGATAAATGACTGTAACATAATGTAATGTTGCATTATTATCAACGTATTTATTTAGACTTAGTGTCTGAGGGCCCCACAGTGTCAGACTTTAAAGTGCTGGACGGACAGACGATCAGACCAAAACCTCACTCTTTAGAGGTCTCAGTGTTAATGTTGGTTGTCTTCTTCTTGTGTTTACAGATGGTTGAACTGGGCTTCAAGCACTTTGTGGGAGTGGACGGCAGTCAAGGCATGTTGGATCAAGCTGCTAAGACCGGCCTCTATAAGGAGCTCAAACTGGCCTTACTGGGAACAGAGCCACTGCCTGCAGAGACTGGTACACTACCCTCACACTACATACACACTTATCTCACCACAGCGGATTAGGGTTTAACTTAACGCCGGAGAGTTGAAGGGCAGGCAAAGATACTGCAGGAGGTGAATTAAAGTGAAAACTGTGAAATCTTCTCTTCTTCACAACTCAGTAAAATTTGAACACACAGACATGAAACCCATATGGAATATTTCAGTGTGACTTACACTTTTAGAGGATATCATAATATCTTCCACAATAAACCATATATCCTCGATTCATCACGTTTATTAATGAGCAAGGGCCAAAAACACAACAAGGTGGTGAAGCAGAAGAGGGAAGTCATCTGTCTGACGGCTGTGGACGCTGCACCAATACAAGAGGAATGCCTAGAATAGTGTTCTGAAGCTAATCCTGAAATGCAGAGGAACCAGAAATTAGTGGCCACTTTTCCTCTTTCTGTGAGAAAGAGTGGGCGTTTAGATTACGTCAGCATTCTCACTTATCAACTCTGTTTTGTGTGTTTTGTGTATTTGTTCGAGAATCGAATAAAAAAAAGAGAAGAGATAATCATGTGACTTATACACATTAATTATCTTTCTATTGCCACAGTTGGACTCTACCTTTTTATACAAAAACAAGCTAACACCTCCTTCTCCTTTGGTTTCAGGCATGTTTGATGTGGTGATGATCGTTGGCGCTTTACGAGATGGTTTTGTGCCGGTCAGTGTCATCAGGGAGCTCTGCCTCGCCGCTAAACCAGGTAAACAACACTGTTCATGAGTTTTCATGGGAGCATGAATTAAAATAGGCACTGATTATTGAACCTAATACTATTAAAGTGTCTGTATGGGAAAGAAGAAGCACAACGTGTTATTATATGCAGATGATTGACTATTATATGTTGGTAACTCTCAAAATTCAGCTCCAAACATTGTCTGTTTTTTTATTACAAAGGAAAACAGTGACGTTGACATATACTGGATATACTTAAACTGGATTTTTCTGTACCTTTTATTATGTACTTTTGTATAAACGTCCCCTCAGAGACATTAAAGCTCTCCACTACTGTACTCTAAACCCTTAGAGTCTTACAGGATGACATGATGTTAGAGGATAATAAAGATTTTTCTTCTTCAGTTCTTAAACGATTGAATATTTTATTCCTGCAGGAGGATACATTTGCATGTCGAGAAACGACTTGAAGTCAGAGTCTGGAAACAAATACAAGGTGTCTATGGAGAAAGAGCTGCAGCTGATGGAGGAGGAGGAACTATGGAGTCATGTGACCACCAAAGAGATGGACAAATACATGATAGATATGTATGATAATTGTGAAGACATGCAGAATGAGAAATACCTCTATGGGACCATGTACCTGTACAGGAAGTCACTTAATTAGTCACTCTATATCTGAGTCCATTCGTTGACTAGAAGGCCAGCTCCCTCTCACCTCTTCATGAACACTAATGAATGTTGTGTTTATTATTGGCTGGTGTGCTTCCCTCTGTTGGACGACACTGAAACACAATGTAACACATCTCTTTGTTTTTTGTGTCGTGAGTTGATGAAATGAGTAAAACTCATATGAAAAACATACAGTTATCGTAAACACAATGCTAAATATGAACAATAAACTCATACATTAAAAGGAAAGACATAACAATGTGTATTGTGCTTCACTTTATTTCTGTGTTTGACTTGTTTTCATTTAAAATCTTTGACATAAGGAGACGTTCTTCACCTCTCACAGTCCAAAGACATGCAGCTTAGGTTAACTGAAAACTCTAAATTGACTGTTTTGGTGAATGGTTGTCTGTCCCTTTGAGAAGTTCCGACAATAATGTGACATGAATGTCAAGAAATTAATTAACTTAATAAACAGTGGTGGAAGACGTTTTAAGATATTTTACTCAAGTAAAAGTATAAATACCACAATTGAAAAATGCAAGTTAAAGTCCTAAATTCAAAACATTGTTTAAGTCAAAGAACGTGCATAGACACAGTAATGTTTCAAGGTTTATCTATCATTAAACATTTCCACTATGTGTCTTGTTTTCCAATCATTTCTTAAAATTAAAGATGTGTCACCGACATCAGCTTACTTGAAGCTACCTCGCAGAATTTCAGGAGCAGGACCACACCTCTACTCTGCCACTTCCTGCATATCCATAAATACCCGCCTAACCCGCTCCTCCTGTTCCGCTGTTGTATTCAGTTCCAGAACCTATGTCACGCAACAGCACCTCGAGCACACTCAGAGTAATGACCTACCTAACAATATACAAGCAACATTATCCTTCCAATCACCTAATCTTTAGTGTAGTTTTCGCCTAAATTTCTCTATCCAACGACGATCTATTAGGACAAAATCGGAACGACCATGTCCAAAGTTTCAGTCAGTCCGCTGCAGCAGACAAAGCAACAGGAATCCATAAAAGCCGCACCTGAGATCCTGTTCTCCATATTCCAAAAGACATCCAGAAGATTGAGTCCAGCAAGCCTCAACATCTCCAACATCTCCATGCTCACCTCCTTCATCACAAAAAAAGGGACAAGGCATCACTGTCGCCACAGTTCTCCTACTCCATCGCCTTAGAGGATGACTCCAGTCTCCCGCCGTCGACCCGACCACTACGGTAACATTACAGGGACGCAGCGTAACTGCGCTCCAGCAAGATACGCCTTAATCAAGAAATCGGCCCATAGCCATCCCCAAAGGAATTCCTTTTCTCAGATCAGAAAACAAAGCAGTAGTTTCAACGCTCTCTTATCAGCTCTTCGTATTTACCACTACGTCTACACCAGGTTGGCGTGAATACAACAATCATTTATAATGCATGCATAAAATATGAATAGTGCAAAGTCTTCAGCGATTGGACTCCATCCTCAAGTAGGATAACCGAGGGGTAGTGATGCTGAGGTCAGATAAAGCCTAATCCCCCAAAAGAGATTTATTTTTTATGAATAAATAAAATAAATACCTTACCTACTGCCGCAGATAATTCCTAAGCAAAATAGAAAAGTAGTCATGAGAGAAAGTTGAAGGGTAGAACTTGTTAGGGTGATTTTTCATGAGTTGAGGTTAAGCTGCCGCTGAAACATTCATCCTCGCCTTCATCACCTCTCGACTGGACTACTGCAACAGCATCCTGTACGGCTCACCCACCAAAATCATCAACAAACTTCAATACATCCAGAACTCTGCTGCCCCTCTGCTCTCCCACTCCCCTACCAGAGACCACATCACCCCAGTCCTTCAGAACCTCCACTGGCTCCCCATACAGCAAAGAATCCACTTCAAGATTCTCCTCATCACATATAAAGCCCTCCACAACCTCGCCCCTTCATACCTTTCAGACCTCCTGCACCGTCACACTCCCAACCGCAACCTCAGATCCGCCGACGTCAACCTCCTTACCCCACCTACTCTATCCAAGCATCGGACCTGGGGGGACAAGGCCTTCTCCACTGCTGCCCCCTCCCTCTGGAACTCCCTCCCCCAACACCTCAGACACTCTCCCTAACTCGTCACTTTCAAAACTCACCTGTTCAAATCTGCTTTTAACCTGTAAAGTCAGTTATGTATGTTTTCTTTCTTACTATTCGTGTTGTTCCTTACTGTTATGATTTTGTTCTTATTATAAATGCTTTTATTTTATTTGTATTTATATTTTACCATGTAAAGTGTCTTTGAGTGCTTTTTAAAGCGCTATATAAATTAAATGTATTATTATTATTATTAAGAGAGGTCAAGTTAACGGAAGCAAAGGATAGAGCAGGGTCTCGATGGACCGCAGACCAGGATATGGGGGTCTAGATAAACCACAGAACAGGATAGTGCGGGTCTAGATAGACCACAGTAAAAAATAGTGAGATTTCAACAGATCCCGGAATTGATAGAGGGGGTCTCGACAGACCACAGGAAAGAATAGGTGGGGGTCAACTGAGACAACAGACAAGGATAGGTTGGAGTCATGTTAGACCACAGAACAGAATAGTTGGGATTCACAAGTCCTCAGCATTAGTCAGATTGTGCATATTAGGAAAAGAAAAATGCAAAGTCCAGCAAACAGGAGAGGAAAGAGCGTTCCTAAGGGATGACGCGCCTGGCAAAATTGAGATGGCCAGGAGGGAGAGTAAAGCTCGTATTAATCTGTGCTTGCATCATAGCGCAAGCCTCCGCAGACACGCCCGATTTCTGAGTCTGAACGGAGCCATTTATACTCTATGCTAGGGTCACCAACAGGCAGACCGTGGTCCGGACCCAGACACCGTTGATTCTGGACTCTGGACCTACACTTGATAGGGGGGCGACTGTGGCGAGCAGGGCCGTCCTTCAATCAGAGGATCAGCGGTTCGATCCCCGGCTCCGCTAGTCTCATGTCGATGTGTCCTTGAGCAAGACACTTAACCCCAAAATTGCTCCCGTAGCTGAGCCTATGTTGTGTGAATGTGATAGAATCTGAATTGTAAGTCGCTTTGGATAAAAGCATCTGCTAAATGACTGTAATGTAATGTACTGATAGCTAAATGAGAATTATATAACCTTGATGGAGCGCTAATTTTTTAACCGGTGCAGCTTTTCTAGGCTTTACGGCACTCGTTCAGCGGTCCAGGAAACACACCAACAATTACATGCGTCGTACATCATCCCATGTGATGCAACTCAGCCAATCAAATATATGTATTCTGAGTGGCGCAAAGTGAAGCGCCACTACGAGACAAAGCACAATCTTTTGAGCAAACGCAGCCACTCAATCCAAAATAAGGCACGATATGAGCTAAGAGCCCAATATGATCAGAATCCTAGCACATGAATTCACTGCCCAACATTGATGTTAACAGAGAGAATGAAACGAGTGGTTTAATAACCACAGAGAAAGTCACTGAACACAAATGTATCTTTTTAGAAGATAAGATGTGATGTCATACTTTTGACTGACATCCTTCAACTTGAATCAACTAAATTTTAAAGCTGCAGGACAAGTCAGTTCAATTAATTTCCTAAATGTAAGTACTTTATTTTAAGATGCAGATTTCTTAAAAGCTTCTCTTATGTAATTTAATCTATAAATGCTTCCCTTACTTTACTTGAAATGATAAGAACATGTATTTATTAATAGCGTATGTATTATTTATAATTCCTCCCGTTCAATTTGAAAACTGGGTGGGTGACCGTGGCTAAGTGGAGAGCAGGGCCGCCTTTCAATCAGAGGGACAGTGGTTCAATCCTGCTCTGCTAGTCTCATGTCAATGTGTCCTTGAGCAAGACACTTAACCTCAGAATTGCTCCCGTAGCTGCGTCTACGGTGTGTAGATAGATACTGAATTGTAAGTCACTTTGGATGAAAGTGTCTGTTAAATGACTGTAATGTAATGTAAAACTGACGATGAATATAGTTGAGATATTATTCAATCGACTTTCTTTTTTTGATTTGATAATCGGTTGTTGACTACGTACAGACGTTGATACAACTGTTAGGCTATACTTCAATATATACGGGACTCACATCTGATATGAGCTGAAATGACAACTGACAGCAGCAGAGAGGAGAACAGTTTTAAAGTTGGACAGCAACGACGTGATTGGCTTAAGGAAACTGTGCAGAATCTGGTTGGTTGATTTAAAATGAACGCCCACAATCAGCTGATAGTGTAAACACAGGGAGAGAGAGAGACTGAGAGACTATGAATGAAGAAGAGTCTTCCTGACTGAACTTCTGCTTAAGCTTCATTTCAGCTTTCATGTTTTCTCATTTCAGCTCTGAGCTTCTTTGAGTTCTTATTAGCGGTAAAAGTTGCATTTTGTGTATTAATTAACTTTGGTATTTCAGACTTGCTTTGTGTCTGCAGCTGTTTGCTAACGCTAATATTAGCCACAGCTACTTTATTAGATGCTGTGTTTTTCCATCAGCTGCAGCTCTCTCTCCAGATCCTTCTTGAATTCATTATTTTTTGTTTGGTCGCCTCTCACCATGCAGACAAAACCACCTGCAGAAAACACATCACATATTCACTTATAGTGAGTTGTAAATTACTAATTAAGTCAATTACTCTTCATATCTACTTTAAATGTAATGCTTTGCATATACATTTTCAGGTTATTGACCATGTGTGACACAAAATGACCACAAAGAGATGCAAAACAACTTCAAAGCTACTACAAACGACTACAAAGTGACTTAAAGCAATTATTACATGTTAGAACATTTTACATTTTTATTCATTTTACTTTCTGTGCCCCTTCTGGTCCCCCATTCAAAAGTTCCTAAAACCGCCCGGAAGGATTAGTGGTCTTGGTTTAATATTGGAAAGGTCAACAGTGACTTGAGGAAGGACACAGTTCTGTCCTCAGGTCTTCAGGTCTTCCTCTTAGGCTCCATCCAGCCCCAATAACCTCCAGGTCCCCCTCATCCCCAGTGGACATCACACCCTTGGTCGTTGTTGATTCAGAGGTCTTAAACCACTAACAACTAAAAGGTTTTGCTTATCTTTACTAAAGTATTACTAAGGATGCTCCGATGGCTGCTAAATGTGGTTGTTAGTTGGTGACCTGGTTTGGCGGCGTTGCAGAGCTCCCTGACAACACTGACTGGTGCTGACTCAGGATTCAGAGCACCGACGAGGATCACCACATCAAATGTACCTGAAACCAGGAGAAGAACAGGAGCCATGTTCAGTGTCCAGGAAAGACTGAAAATATGATATTTATGAGGAAAATAAAGACCATTAAGCATCAGATGAACAGGTTTCACCTGATGTTCTTAAATTCAAGCTGAGTCTCATTCTACCGCACCAAGTTTAGTTTTATCCCTAAATTAAAACATCTCACAAACTAGTCGTTACTTCGAGGTGAGATGATAGTAAATCTGCTTTCTTCAAGCGAGGTTGTGAACGACTTCCTGCGTCGTAACCACAAACTCACGAGTTCCATTTGAAGGCAGCATCATTTACAGCCACTAACTGCAGCTCAGTGAACCACCTGACAAAGTTAACGCTAGCTAGCTAGCTTAGCAGTGAGTGTGTATTTAGTGTGTCAGCATGCCTTGACTGCCGTCCACTCCCACAAAGTGCTTGAAGCCCAGTTCAACCATCTGTAAACACAAGGAGAAGAAGAAGAAGAAGAAGAAGAAGAAGAAGAAGAAGACGGCCAACATAGGGGTTAGCCAAATACAGTGTGTATTTATTCAATCACACAAAACAGCAGTGGTTGTTGAAGACAGTCCTGGTGGAGATCTGCACTCTACTGAGTAGAGCACCTTTCTAGTTCATTTGTTGTTGTCTATTGTCACAAATTCCCCTTCATATTAGTTTGTTTTCATCCTGTTTAATTAACTCTCCTGTCATTTCAGGTCCTGCCATTCACACCCGATCATCTCTCATTCCTCAGCTGGTCCTCCACACCCATCTCACCTGCAGTCCATTCCCTCATCAGTCCCTCACTATTGGTGGTTTCTGTTTATCCTCCTTTTCCTTGGAGGTATCTCGCCTGTTGGAATTCTTTTATCTAGTCGTCAAACTCATTTTGTAGAGGAGTTCTTTTCTTTATCATTTAACGTCTAGCTCTGTTTCTATGCTGTGACTCGTGTCATGGCGTCACAGGAAGTCCATCGGTGCTTTTTGTTATATAACATTATTGTTATTAACACTTATTTGTTGTACTACTTGTGTATATAACAGTCCTGCCTCTCTTCTTCGTCTGTGTCTGTCTTTGTAGTCCTTGTCTCCAGCTGTGTGAGGACATCAAGAGAGATGAAACAGGAAGGAGAATAAAGTTTATTATAGACCTCTAGATTTCAGATGATGTAACTTCTATTACCGTTGAGCTGCTGGTCTGTGGTGAAGAGGAGAGTGTGGCAACTCAATGCTAACATGCTAATGCTAACATCAAGCCAATGTGCTGTTAAAGACCAGCTGGTTGGATCTGGACTCATTCACACACACACACACAATGGGAGCTAGCCTGGCCTCAGCGTCTCACTCAAGGACACTTGGCCGTTTAGACTGGAGGAGAGAGGAGAGAGGAGAGAGGAGAGAGGAAATGACAAATAAGAGGCTTTTGATGTCCGTTCAGTCGTGTGTTTGACGTTCAGAAGGAGGTCCGTCTCTTCTCTCGTGTTGTCAGAGTGCTGAAGAGGTTTTCTCTGCTGAGCACAAACAGGTTTATTGAGGAGCTCATTCACCTTGATGACAATAAACACATTAATTAAGAGAAAATAAAAAATACAGTAAAAGCAATAGAAACAATTAGAAATGTGTAAAAACATCCGACTGTGGTTCTGAGAGAAAAGGTATTGATTGGAGGAAGTTCACAGTAAAGAGAAGTTTAGATGATGATGAGGTAAAACGTCTTGTGGTCTCCAGTTATTAGGGAAGTAACCAGAGACAGAAGAGGCGTCGTCAAACACATAACTGGTGTCAAGTTGATGCTGAAAGAAGAGTTCTCGGAAAAAGAGAAAGGAAAAGAGGAAGTCAAAAAGTTACCGAAGACGTTTCTTGAACTATGTCACAATCTGTCCGCCGGTCAGTTCTCACTCGGCTCGTCTTTCTGTCGGAGGAACAAGTGAAAACGTCCAGAGAAAACTAAGGATGGCGCTTTGGGACAAAAAGGTTCTGTGTGGCTTCATGTTCCTCCTGACAGGTGAGACTGACGTCCGTCTCTCGGTTCTCTTTTCATTTCTCTCACGTTCTCCGACAACAATGTAGAAAGTACATGTACACAAATACTGCACTTCAGTACGACTCTGAGGTATTTAATTCTTTATTTCTGTTTTCTTATATTTTGTCTTCCTTTGCTGTAAAACTGGATCAACTGTGTTCAAATCATCACATCAATAATAATATATAAAACATATATAATAGAAGTAATGTCCTTTTATGTTTTATATTACAAGTACATGGTAATGTACTTTTTGAATACAGGGCTTCACGGTCATGTATTTTGCTTCAGTACTTCTTCTGTCTCTAATCTCTCTGCTTCATACTCTTACTTCCCTTCACGTCTATTAATAAATGCATGTATTCACATGTGAAGACAGAAGCATTTATTAGAGGCCAGACTCAGGAGCAGCAGTTTAAATAATAATAAGAGTTATTAATTATATTCAGAACCTTTTTATTGCACTTTAAGTTTCACAGCAAACACGAAAAAACATCTTTTAATAAACATTTACAAAACGTGTATTTAATCAGGATATTTAATGGACTTAAGAAGAAGACCTCAGAGACTGTTCACAGACGTCTTGTTTAAAGGGTTAGAACTTGTTCTGGTTCAACAACACCTGACAGTTGGGTCCTGGACCAGGATCAGGGTCTGTGGTTGTCAGGGGACTTCAGGGTGAACTCTGGGGTTCAGTCCTACCTGGTACATCACCATGGTAACTGATGCTGAACAGGTGACGTTGGAGATAAAAGCTCCGCCCACTGACCAATCATCGTTAGTTCATCTTAATCATATAAAGACGTTAAAATCATAATCCAGACGAACAGGAACAGTTCAATCCCTTTAAAAACACTTGAATGTATAAAAAGCAGCAATCTGACAGAACCATGACTTCCATCTATAGAAGCACAACAACACTATAATCTCTCATTATATATATTATTATATATCTTCATGATGTGGTTCAGCTTCTAGAGACGTGTTGAGTCGATACTTTAATGTTTATTTTCACATCACCAAGGTTACAGCTGAAAGAATAATAATAAAATATTGACACACACACACACCATCAGAATACATCTTCAACACATTGATTTAATATATGACACTCATGTCATTGTATAAATCTATTAATTCAAACGTTCATACAGTCAGTGATGTTTTACCAGCTGGTCTTCCTTCATGTTCAAACTGTTACTTTTAGTCTAAATTATGACTTTAACGTCTTCATATTTATATAATATTCTCGTTTTATCTTCATCTGTAAAACGCTCTGCTGACAGCAGACTTGTCCATGTTTGTGATTGGTCAGATGCGGCTAAACCCCGCCCCTTTAGTCTTCCTCTACTCCTCCCCCGTTAGCCGGCGCGGACGGAAGTAACTCAACGTCCATCGTCCTCTCCAACCAGTCCACACACTTCTCCTCCTCGTCCCCTTTCCCCCCCAACTACATGAATCATTGGGGTTCAATAACCAGGAGCATCTGCTCGCTCTCTGTGTCCTCTCATCCTGGATCAACATCTACTGCCTTCACTCCGACCTCCATTAAGAGAGTTGGAGTTCACCGAAAACTATTTTAATCTGCTGTTTGACGTTTTAAAAGACTGTTTTTATATCAGGGCCTATCCCCACACATATTATCCCTAATATATATATATATATATATATATATATATATACAGCTTCCAGTTTTACATGTCTGTTCTACTTCATTTGAACATCTTGTTTTTATAGTAAACTCTAAAAATCCAGTGATCATTTTAATAATCTACAGACCGTAGATTCAGAGACACTGAATTCTGTCATTTTACGTCATTTTCTGAAAACATGTTTTGTCTCCAGGTGCTGTGAGTCAACATGTGATCTATCCAGGTCCAGTTTGTGGTGTTAAAGGATCCACAGTGACCCTCCTCTGCACCTTCACACCAGTGAAGACTGTCACTGAGGATGGAAGAGAGGTTTTGGTCGAGATCAACAGAGTCGTTTGGTGCCAGAATCATGAAATTTGTCAGACAACCACTCCGTCTGTGTACGACAACAAACTATTATACAACCACATCAACAACCCTCGTTATCGTTACCTGGGAGACACGAAGGGAAACTGTTCCTTACAGATCTCAGATTTAAAGGAGGAAGACGATGCAACTCTTCGCTTCAGAATGGAAGATGAAAAAAAGTTATCCTTTTACACTGGCCAACCAGGAGTGAAAGTCACAGTCGTTGGTAAGATCATCGTGTTGTTATGCCAACACACTTATTGAATATTAAGGAGCATTAACATTTGTAATCCTGGAGCTCAGAGGTTTGTGTGCAGTAGCTTCTTTTACAGATTTGTTGGTTTTAATGGACAAACTTCTGTGGCTTTCAATGAAGAAACACTCAAACTGATGCTAATGTCGCCAATAAGCTCTTCAGGAGCCAGCTGCTGTTGAGTTGTTGAGTGGACCAAAATCAATATATTATTATGGCTTTGTATTCCAATGGTCCCAACAATAACAATGTCAAAGTAGTGACCGTGGTCACAAAGCTGAGTCCTGATAAATGCAGCAAACTCAAAGATAAAGAATGGAGATCATAAGAAGAGTGAGATCATCATTCATGAATGTGTTTCTTTAAGAAGTTTAAGAAACACATTCATGTGCAAAGCTCGTGTTAACGTCTACAGAGGAGCATCAGAAAGCATCCTGACTGGAATCATTACAAACTGTCACGAGGTGTTCAGGGTCCAGGACATTAGAGCTCTACAGCGGGTGGTTAGAACCATCAGAACATCGTTGGTACCGTCTACTGAGCCTCAGTGATGTTGATGTATTCATTTATTGAATCTGTAAGTTAAGGAAAAGTAACATTTAAAATATATTTCAGATGCGACTCAAATGAAGATCAGAAGCTCCAGAGACGGAGAGTTTAAGAGAGGTGAAGCCGTCACACTGACCTGCACCACAGAGTGCACCTTTCACCAGCTGGAGGTCACCTGGTTCAGAGATGGCCACGCCCTCCCGTACACTGGCCCCTCCCTCCACCTCAGCCCTCTGAAAGCAGAGGATTCTGGGAACTACACCTGTGGTTTGAAGAACAACGTCGGCAAACTCTCCGAGCCGTTTAGTCTGAATGTGGAGGCTGGAGAGGAAGAACAGAGTACCCAAGCAGGTAGAGAACAGAGTACCTGAACAGGTAGAGAACAGAGTACCTGAACAGGTAGTGAACAGAGTACCTGAACAGGTAGCAGAGTGAAGGTGTTGTCAGATCTCGTCTTGTGTTAAATGTTCCCAGAGTCATGACTGTAAGGATGTAGTGCTCACCTCCAGTCTCATAACAGACTGGTGTGTTTTCACAAGGCGTTCCGGTGACTCTGATTGTCGGTGTGGTGGTTGGTGTCCTGCTGGCTCTCTGCACTCTCATTCTTGTCCTCTGCATCATCAGGAGGTACTTCTGTCTGTACTACCTGTCTCTTTAATCAGCCTGTATTAGTATCTACACTTGTTATAGTTTGTATATCTGTATATAGTAGTTAAAGGTTGTCATCTTGTTCAGCTTTGATGTCCTTGTTTGTTTCTAGGTTCACAAGTTACTTAATTGTTTGTGTTCAAACATAATTAAATATAATATTAAGCTGATTCTGCTGCTGATTTCACTGGAATAAGTATTTTTACCCAAGTACTGCAACTCAAGTACATGTTAGAAGTTTCCATTTAGTCTATGTCATACTTCTACACCAAAACATCTCAGAGGGAAATGTTGTACTTTTTACTGCATATCATTCATGTGACACCTGCAGCAGTTACTCTTAAAAGATTGATTTACGGCCATTTAGACAAATTTGATAAATATATATATATATATAGATAATATATATATAATATATATATATATATATATATATATATTTATATTATATATACACAAAGGTGGGAGACGTGATATATATATATATAAATATATATCTTTATATTGAAAATAAATATGTATATATATATACATATATATATATATATGTATATATATATATACATATTTATATATATACATATATATAAATATGTATATTATCATAAGCTTTTGATGCTCATATAGAGGCTGGACTTCCTGATGTTTTCATATATTTGTATTTTTAGGAAGCGAGCAGCAGATAAGAATCAGTCAGCTGTGAGAGAGGAGGCGGGACCAAAGGTGAGTCAGTCATCATTCAATCCAGTTTATGATTATCTCCTTTTCTGCCCACATTGTATACATTAATATACAGGGTTAGGGTAATATATGCATATACTGTATGTGTAGCAATAAAAGAGGTATGTTTGAGTTATAATGTGTTTACATGATGGTTTTTGTATTTTGAATCCAAACGTATTTATTGTGTTATTGTTTAATTGTTGTTTAATAAGATATTTGCAGGTTAGACTCTATGAATCACTGATGTTCCTGTCTTCCTGTCTGTCTTCGTCTCAGCCTGACGTCTCCAGTAACATCCAGCAGGGCGGAGCCAACGGGACCGAAGACGACGTCAGCTACGACCCCATCCAGTTCAAAGCCAGGGGCCAGGCCAGGTACTGTGAGGGGGGGGGGGGACACTCACTTATAATAGTAGCGGTAATAATAGTAAAAGTAATAATAAGGATAATAATAACAATACAAATAATGTTACAAATAATATGATGATGATAATGATAATAGTAATAATAATAATAACAATAACAATAATAATATACATTTTTGTATTGTATTATTATTATAATAATCATTATTATCTCTCTGACTGATTGAACATGTTTGTTTGTTTGTTTGTTTGTTTGTTTGTTTGTTTGTAGACCGGCCAAGGACGACGTCAGCTACGCCCCCATCCAGTTCAAAGCCAGGAGCCAGGCCAGGTACTGTGGGGGGGGGTCATGCTGACATTAAAGCAGATCTTCAAATACAGGAACTGTTTCTTTATCACAGAAACCCGACTGGGGAACTCAGATTCAGCCGCGGTTTTGGTCTTTTAACTGACCGTTACATTTAAAACTTCACTCACAGTGATGATCTAACATCAACACTGTTGCAGCAGTATGGAACACAACAGTAGTTGTATTTAGCACTAAATCAACACGTTAACAACACAAACAAGGTAATAAACACACTATGACCTGACTGCCCAGACACTAAGCTAAGCCTCTTACTGTGAGGTGACTTCTTAAAGGTCCATGTGGTTCTTCAGAGGTTCTTTGTTTCTTTGTTCTGTGAGAGAGTTTTCTCCTCGGAAATTAAGGGAATTCTTCTTCCTTATGAGCGGCACAATGTCAACGTTAACAGGAGAGAACGGGGAACAGAAGTTCTCCGTTCTCTTCTTCGGGATCCTAAAGCAGTCTATTGTTCGTCCAGAGAACAATAGACTGGGGTGTCTGTGGCTCTCGTCCAATGAGGTCTCAGTGTTGAGTTTGGATGAAAAGTCACACTGAGGTCTCCTGGACCTTTGTCTGATCTTAAACTCAAGTCAGGCTTTTGACTGCTCTGAACCAACAGAACCAACAGAACCAAGTCTTTGTTCAGAGCACACGGTGAGGCCCCAACAGAAAGAACATCAGAGTAAACGATGTCCTCAGGGAGTATAAGACTGATTGAACACGTTTGTTTGTTTGTTTGTTTGTTTGTTTGTAGACCGGTGGAGGAGGCGGATGACGCCGTTATCTACAGCTCGGTGGTTGGTCGAGGCTGAGGTCACATGACCTTCGGTCTCACAGGACGGGTTCTCCTTCAGGGTTCTGGAGGTTCTGTTCCTACGTTCAGCTGGAGGAGGACACTTTAATGTGACTCTTAGTTCATTATAGCGATACTATGAACATGTTATTACAACATTATAACTATTCAGCTCACTATACATTTAATATCAGCATTACTGCTTCTGGATCTAAACTGGTTCTAACCAGATGTGACTGGGTTTGAACTGTGACTTTGTAAATGTAACACACACACACACACACACACACACACACACACACACACACACACACACACACACACACACACACACAGAGCCGTCTGTCTTTCTCTTTGCTCCTCTGAATACTGCTGATACTGCTTGTAATACTACTACCTCTGTAAATACTGCAAACGTATATAGTTCAACGATTCGTTAGCTCAGTGAATCCAGCATCCTGTTTCTGCAGCTGTACTTTGAAGCTAATGTTGACGTAGAGGATAAACTTTTCCCCATAGACTTAAATTGAGAAACGTTTGTAACTCAGAGGACATTTTAGTTTGAGGTGAATACATTTTGAAGTTTATCAGCTGATGACAGAGTTATTTAACTTCCTCCGTTCATGTAAATGAGAGCGAGGATGGACCGAGGGCTGGGGAGGGCCGGGGCTAAAGGAGACGCTAAAGGAGACGCTAGTGAGCATGCTCAATGGGCCCCGGTGATGATGGAGCTCTGGGTATTTTTATACAAGGAAGTCAAACTTCTTTTGCTTCATGAACAGGGTTTTCTTTCTACGTCAATCATCCAGACTGCTGAGCAGAAACCAGGCGACAACCTCTGGTTCTTTAAAGTTCTCCCGTTCTTCATGTGTTAGAGCTGCATTGTCTCTAGTGTCCACCAGGGGGCGAGTCCTCTGGTCGTATAGAAGTCTAGTCTAAAATGACTCTACTTCTCTCTTGATTTATTCCCTCAGTAAACATTGTAAACATGAGTTTATGGTCTCAATCTCTAGTTTACAGTCTTCTTCAATACAGCATGATGTTCATTTAGTACATTATGCTCCATTTAGAGTCAAACACACCATAAAGCAGGGGATGATTTAGGGGCGGGGCTACACAATGATTGACAGGTGTCTAATAGACCATAAAGCAGGGTGTGCTTTAGGGGCGGGGCTACACGGTGATTGACAGGTGTCTAATAGACCATAAAGCAGGGTGTGCAGGGTGTCGATGTGTAATTGTCGCGTGAAACAGAAATAATAAAGTTTATTTATTTCTGCTGTTTCTAACTCTTCGTCTGTGTTCTACTAATTTTACTGAAGACTTGTTATAATTATAACACAACAACTGTCGAAGAGAATCTCTGATTGGTCGATTCTTACAGCAATGCTCTCTGGGACTTGTAGTCATGTAAAGTTATGGAGCGACTATGAATTTATTGATTACTTTGGATTTTTTATTATTTTTGCATTCATATTTTTTGTAATTTATTGAATTATATGCCAGTAACTTTGTCTTAAATGTTAATAAAGAATAATTTGGTAAATTATGAAATAAAGTCTGTGAGAGTTCCTGTTTCCATTTTAGAGACAACAACAAAATACAGGAAGAAAGTTAGAAGTTAAAAACAGATTTAAAGTTCTATTAGAACAGATTTAAAGTTCTATTAAAACAGATTTAAAGTTCTATTAAAACAGATTTAAAGTTCTATTAAAACAGATTTAAAGTTCTATTAGAACAGATTTAAAGTTCTATTAAAACAGATTTAAAGTTCTATTCGAACAGATTTAAAGTTCTATTAAAACAGATTTAAAGTTCTATTCGAACAGATTTAAAGTTCTATTAAAACAGATTTAAAGTTCTATTCGAACAGATTTAAAGTTCTATTAAAACAGATTTAAAGTTCTATTAGAACAGATTTAAAGTTCTATTAAAACAGATTTAAAGTTCTATTAAAACAGATTTAAAGTTCTATTAGAACAGATTTAAAGTTCTATTAAAACAGATTTAAAGTTCTATTAAAACAGATTTAAATCTGTTCCGGATCTTTAACGTCTTTCACTAAAAACTAGTAGCTGAGTTATGAAAGAGAGAAAACTGGAAGTCAGAGTCCTACTGATACTTCAACATGAGGCTGATTATACTTGTGTACTTGTACTACTGATACTTCAACATGAGGCTAATAATACTTGTGTACTTATACTGCTGATACTTCAACATGAGGCTGATAATACTTGTGTACTTATAAATGATATCATCAGTAAACTGATTTACTGATTTACATTTATACTTTTACTAAAGTAGTATTCTGGATGCAGTACTTGTACGTGTAGTATTTTAGAACTTTTTCCACTGAGACTTTTACTTTGGTAAACATTCTCTGTATTTTATTCTGGTGGTCAACGCTTCACTTCCGGTGTCAGAGGTCACGGTCCCGGCTTGAAGATGGCGGCGCCCGACGAGTTGTTTTGCTGGGAAGGAGACTGGGGTCTACCGTCCGTCAGCACCGACTGTCTGGTGGTTCTGGTGAGTGTCCGTTAGAACCGGACGGAACCGGTTCTCCGGCGGTCTGTCGGCCTCGTTCACACCGACAAACACCGGTTAAATCACACGGTAACGGCTGCTAGCGTTAGCATGTTAACGACAGACTGATGGTTGTCCGACAGGAAACGTTAAAACGTTAAAACGGTTCAACGGTTAAACGTTTTGAAACGTAAAAAAACGTCCCAATTGACGTGATGACGTCACAGGCAACGAGTTCACCGTGAATAAAACTGCAACGATTAATCGATTAATTACTGATCATGCTACGTATGTAGACAGTACATGTGTAGTATCTGTAGTACAAGTACACAAGTATTATCAGCCTCATGTTAAAGTATCTGTAGTACAAGTACACAAGTATAATCAGCTCATGTTAAAGTATCTGTAGTACAAGTACACAAGTATAATCAGCCTCATGTTGAAGTATCTGTAGTTCTCCAGTTGGTACAGAGTAGCGGTGTCCATGTTTGTAGTTCACTAGAGGACTGAGGCGTCTCCAGGGTGTCTTCACTGTCTCTCACTTTAACTCTGTTGATCACATGTGAAGTGAAATCCTTCAGACGACCACCAGGAGGCACCAACGTAGTTTAGAGTGACTTCAGTCTCTCTCTGTCTCTCTCTCTCTCTCTGTCTCTCTCTCTCTCTCTGTGTCTCTGTCTCTCTCCGTCTCTCTCTCTCTCTCTCTCTCTCTCTCTCTCTCTCTCTCTCTCTCTCTCTCTCTCTCTCTCTCTCTCTCTCTCTCTCTCTCTGTGTGTCTGTCTGTCTCTCTCTGTGTCTCTGTGTCTCTCTCTCTCCGTCTCTCTCTCTCTCTCCGTCTCTCTCTCTCTCTCTGTCTGTCTCTCTGTCTCTCTCTCTGTGTCTCTCTGTCTCTCGCTGTGTCTCTGTCTCTCTCTCTGTGTCTCTGTCTCTCTCTCTCTGTGTCTCTGTCTCTCTCTCTCTGATTAAATACTTTACAAATATATATATATATATATATATATATATATATATATATATATATTTCATAAATCCTGATCCGTCCTCATGAAGTGGACTTGATCAGTTTTACTCCTGGTTGTAGTCTAGACCTCCCAGAATCCTTTGCTGCAGCAGGCGGTCTGATGTGGTCTTGAGGGTCTGGTGATCCATGAGATCTGAGCACAGAGCAGCAGTGCACTCTGGGTAATGTCGGGGCGGGTGGAAAACCGTCGTTGCCTGCCGGAAATCACACTGCCGGGTTTTCCAAAACCGCTACAGGGACCAGAATCTGCTGCTGGTCTAGAAACCTCTAACAACAGCATGTCTGTGTGCTGGTCCAAGTCAGCCCAAATGTTCCAGACCAGGACCCAGAGGGGAGGGGGTCCAGGATTCTGGATCTCTGATGCTGGGGTTGATATCTGGGAAACAAACCTCACAACAGACAGACAGGAAAGAGTGTGTGTGTGTGTGTGTGTGTGTGTGTGTGTGTGTGTGTGTGTGTGTGTGTGTGTGTGTGTGTGTGTGTGTGTGTGTGTGTGTGTGTGTGTGTGTGTTTTCATGGTTTATGAGGACATTCTTCCTCATTTCTTCTGGTAGTAAAAGTTAAAACGAGTTTTTCTGCTTTTAATTTTTTATTTGCAGAAGAAGTGAGTCATTGAGATGTTTACTGTCAAACTGTTTCCTCTCACGTCACACAGTATTAGTACTCATAGTACACACTTATACTACTTGTAGTAGTACTACCTTTTTACTTCAAACTAACAAACATGTCCTCTACGTCTCAGAGTACATGTTGTACTTTTACTACATTGATCAGCTTTAGTTTCTCCACAGATTCACATTATTGATCGACTAATAAATGATGATGTAATATATATATATATATATATATATATATATATATATATATATATATATATATATATATATATAATATAATATATCACTTGTATATAAATAAGCTCCACATTTAAAGTGATGAACACATTCATAATATATTGTATATTATTCTATATGATGAGCACTTTTACTTTTGGTACTTTAAGTATACTTTGATACTTCTGGAGTTCTTCTGAACTCATTGAGTATTTTAGGAAAAGTCTTAAACTTAAGATGCTTTTAAGAGACATGAGTCCTGTTGTTGTTTATCTGTTTAGATGTTGTTGTGTCTCTGCTGTGTAGTTGTTTATTAGTTTGTATCTTTGTGTTGTTGTTGTTGTTGTTGTTAATCTGTTGTTGTTGTTGTTGTTGTTAATCTGTTGTTGTTGTTGTTGTTGTTAATCTGTTGTTGTTGTTGTTGTGTCTCTCAGGCCTACGCTCAGTTTGCTGGAGCTCCTCTGAAGCTCAGGAAGATGTCTAACCCCTGGAGGAGTCCTAGTGGTGAGACGCTTCTACAGACTCAAGAACAAACTGTGGTTGTTGTTGTTGTTGTTCATGTTGTTTGTTTCTTCTTTCTCAGGACTACTTCCTACTCTGAGGACCAATCAGAAAGAGAGTTTGACCAGACCCTCTGACATCATCATCCACCTCAGAAAACAGGTAGCCTCCTCCTACCCAGCATGCATCAGGGCTGATTTACTCTCCACTTAAACTACAAAGAGGCAAATGTTGAATTAGATACATGTAGTGCAGTAAGAAGATAAATACTCAAGTACAGATATGTACACTTGTACTTAAGTACAACCTATTGTTATAGGTTATTATCTTCATGTATTTATCAGCTTCATATATTAGTGTTTCAATGTTTTCCTCTCAGATATCTGTTCTGCGTTAGTAGAAGAAGAAACTCTCTCAGTGACGAACAGGCAGCTGGAACACATTACCCAGCATGCTCGCTGCCTTGCGCTGCGGTAGGTCAGTCAGAAACCACGACGAGAGCAGAGCTGCTGCTGAAGAAGCTGCTCCGCCTCAGGCAGCTCTCACTGGAAACCTTAAAACCAGAGCAGACTCTCCTCCTGAGGATGAATCCTCACCGTCCGCTGTGATTATCATTCTCCAGCAGCACCGGGTATAATGTACAGCTTTAAAACAGCTCCAAGATGAGAACGGACGCTTCATCAAGGGCTTTATATGTGGTTTACTGTCACTGATGCATTCACATGCACTCTAACATTTCACTGTTCTCACTATGACAGTGTTGTGATAGTCATGGAAGAAGAGATGAGATACCAAAACACACCATTCAAAGATCTGATACCAAACACAACACCAAACGATGCGATAAGATACAAAACAATAAGATGTAAAACAATAAGATGTAAAACAATAAGATGTAAAACAATAAGATACAAAACAATAAGATGTAAAACAATAAGATGTAAAACAATAAGATACAAAACAATAAGATGTAAGACAATAATATGTAAAACAATAACATGTAAAACAATAAGATACAAAACAATAAAATGTAAAACAATAAGATGTAAAACAATAACATACAAAACAATAAGATGTAAGACAATAATATGTAAAACAATAAGATACAAAACAATAAGATGTAAAACGATAAGATGTAAAACAATAAAATGTAAAACAATAAGATGTAAAACGATAAGATGTAAAACAATAAGATGTAAAACGATAAGATGTAAAACAATAACATACAAAACAATAAGATGTAAAACAATAAGATGTAAAACAATAAGATGTAAAACAATAAGATACAAAACAATAAAATGTAAAACAATAAGATACAAAACAATAAGATGTAAGACAATAAGATACAAAACAGTAAGATGTAAAACAATAAGATGTAAAACAATAAAATGTAAAACAGTAAGATGTAAAACAATAAGATACAAAACAATAACATGTAAAACAATAAGATACAAAACAATAAGATGTAAGACAATAAGATACAAAACAGTAAGATGTAAAACAATAAGATGTAAGACAATAAGATACAAAACAGTAAGATGTAAAACAATAAGATGTAAAACAATAAGATACAAAACAATATGTAAAACAATAAGATGTAAGACAATAAGATACAAAACAATAAGATGTAAGACAATAAGATGTGAAACAATAAGATGTGAAGCGATAAGATACAAAACAATAATATGTAAAACAATAAGATGTAAAACAATAAGATACAAAACAATAAGATGTAAAACAATAAGATACAAAACAAGATGTAAGACAATAAGATACAAAACAATAAGATGTAAGACAATAAGATGTGAAACAATAAGATGTGAAACGATAAGATACAAAACAATAAGATGTAAAACGATAAGATGTGAAACAATAAAATGTAAAACAATAAGATACAAAACAATAAGATGTAAGACAATAAGATACAAAACAATAAGATGTAAAACGATAAGATGTGAAACGATAAGATGTAAAACAATAAAATGTAAAACAATAAGATACAAAATAATAAGATGTAAGACAATAAGATACAAAACAATAAGATGTAAGACAATAAGATACAAAACAATAAGATGTAAGACAATAAGATACAAAACAGTAAGATGTAAAACAATAAGATGTAAGACAATAAGATACAAAACAGTAAGATGTAAAACAATAAGATGTAAAACAATAAGATACAAAACAATATGTAAAACAATAAGATGTAAGACAATAAGATACAAAACAATAAGATGTAAGACAATAAGATGTGAAACAATAAGATGTAAGACAATAAGATGTGAAACAATAAGATGTAAGACAATAAGATGTGAAACAATAAGATGTGAAACGATAAGATACAAAACAATAATATGTAAAACAATAAGATGTAAAACAATAAGATACAAAACAATAAGATGTAAAACAATAAGATACAAAACAAGATGTAAGACAATAAGATACAAAACAATAAGATGTAAGACAATAAGATGTGAAACAATAAGATGTGAAACGATAAGATACAAAACAATAAGATGTAAAACGATAAGATGTGAAACAATAAGATGTAAAACAATAAGATACAAAACAATAAGATGTAAGACAATAAGATACAAAACAATAAGATGTAAGACAATAAGATGTAAGACAATAAGATACAAAACAATAAGATGTAAGACAATAAGATGTAAGACAATAAGATACAAAACAATAAGATGTAAAACGATAAGATGTGAAACGATAAAATGTAAAACAATAAGATACAAAATAATAAGATGTAAGACAATAAGATGTGAAACAATAAGATGTGAAACGATAAGATACAAAACAATAAGATGTAAGACAATAAGATACAAAACAATAAAATGTAAAACAATAAGATGTAAAACAATAAGATGTAAGACAATAAGATGTGAAACAATAAGATGTAAAACAATACGAAAAAAGATATGATCCATAAAGATGAGATGCGAAAACACAAGATATGAAACGATAAGATAGAACTTTATTAATGAATTAATAAATTTGATCAAAGATTAAACAAAAGAATAAGCAAGGTTTCAGAGGAAACCTGAGACCTCCATCAGTGTCTCCACCTGCTTTGTCCTCTGGCCTCCTTCTGCAGGTTAACGCTCTCTGTGTCTCTATTCCAGAAATACAACGCAGACTACGACCTCTCGGCCAAAGAGGGAGCCGACAGCCTGGCCTTCATCTCTCTGCTGGAGGAGAAGCTCAAACCGGCTCTGGTGAGAAACGGTTAGAGTCAATCACCGTCATCGTGGAGAGAAGCTCTGCTGCTGCCGCTGTTGAGGGTTCTGTCTGTTCTAGATCTACACCTTCTGGGTCGAGCCCAAGAACTACGTGGACGTGACTCGCCGCTGGTACGCCGACCACATGCCGTTCCCCCTGAACTTCTTCCTGCCCGGACGGATGCAGCGCGGTCAGCTGGAGAAGCTGCGTCTGCTGCGAGGAGACGAGAGCCTGGAGTCCGGAGAGGAGCTAGAGAAGGAGGTGAGGAAAGGAAACGTGTCTCCGTCTGACTTTAGGAACGCTTTTTTCCAGAACTCGTTTCCATGTGTTCAGGCTGCTCCTTCAAGTGGTTTGGAACAAATTTAACAGGGAAAATGTCTGGAGTGGAAAAACCTGCAGTGATGGAACGACGTGTGGAAACAGGTCAGAGGTCGCAGAACGTGGTTTAACGAAGGGTTTGTTCCTGTCGCCGTTAAAAGTCTTCTGTGCCGACTTGTTTCAGTAAGACTCATAAAAACAAACCAGCTGCTCCTCGAGCTCCCTCTCTCCTGGTTCTGTCCTCTTCATCTTCACTTCATCTTCACTTCTGCTGGTCCTTTCAGACTCTTAAGACCAGCCGCCGTCTTTACACATTATTATTTATTCATAATCACACTTTTTATTGAGGTTTTTAGAACGGGTTTTGGTTTTTCTGTGGGTATTTTTAGTAGTTTGACGGCTCAGAGCCACCGTACGTTAAACCGTCATCGTCCAAAATGGCGTCTGATGAAGTGACTGACTTCAGTAAAGAACACAAATATCTAAATATATATATATATAGATATATGTATATATATCTATATACATATAATACAACTGTTGCTGTGTTTTCCAGTTGTACCGCGATGCCACCGAGTGTCTGAACCTTCTCTCCCAGCGACTCGGCTCACACAAGTTCTTCTTCGGGGACTCGTAAGTCATATCTATTATATATATATATATATATATATATATATATATATATATATATATATATATTTATATTTATATATATATATATATTTATATTTATATTTATATATTTATAGATATATATTTAAATATAAATATATATATATATATATATTTATATTTATATATATATATATATATATATTTATATATATATTTATATTTATATTTATATATTTATATTTATATTTATATATTTATATATTTATAGATATATATATATATATATATATATATATATTACTGGACTCTATGTGAAGCTACAATATGTTAGAACATCTCTGTAAACGTGCTGAGTCATGATTAGAACCCCGCTGTGACTCTGCAGGCCTTCGTCTCTGGACGCCTTCGTCTTCGGTCACCTGGCTCCCGTCCTGAAGTCCAAGCTGCCCAACGGGAAGCTGCAGCAGCATCTCAAGTCTCTGGACAACCTGAGCAACTTCTGCAGCAACATCCTGCTGCTCTACTTCCCCCGAGACGGCCGAGGTGTGACATCGCACAGAAACGGACGACCTCATTGTTTTGAAACTGTTTGTTGGGACTCGTGTTTTCTCGCTGACGTGGATCTTTCCTCCATGTTTGTGGTCCTCAGAGAGCTGCGGTCAGAAGACGTCGTCTCCGCCGCCGCCGTCTCAACCCGACGCCGGCGACTTCGACCACGTCCCCAACAAACGCAGGAAGCAGCTGCTGTCGGCCATCGTGGCTCTGGGCGCCATGCTGAGCTACGCCCTGCTGACCGGCATGGTGTCCATCCAGCAGGAGGCGCTGGAGGAGCCGCCGGACCGGGAGACCAACGTCGGATCCCACGGCGAGGACGAGGACGGGGACCGCTGAGGAGACGCAGCGAAGCATCATGGGACTTTATTTGGACGGAAGTAGAGATGTTGTAGCAAAAACATAATTAGTTGTATTTCACTCTGAAGAGCGCTTCACTGTCACCAAAGAAGTGTCGGTATTATTAAAATCTAATCTTCACCAACACGTCCCGGAGCTCTTCAGTGGACAGGAATGGACGACGTTGGTTTGTGTACAGAAATAAATTTAAAGATAATTCTCTGGATGTTCTTTGTGTGTGTGTGTGTGTGTGTGTGTGTGTTAAAATGAATGTAGGACCTTCAGGAACTGTTTTTTATCTTGTGTAATGTGTTTTAATGAAAGACACCCGGTGCAGTAGAGTCTCAGTTAACCTCAGTAGAGTCTCAGTTAACCTCAGTAGAGTCTTAGTAAATTCTCAGTTAACCTCAGTAGATTCTCAGTAAACCACAGTAGATTCTCAGTAAACCACAGTAGAGTCTCAGTAAACCTCAGTAGAGACTCAGTTAACCACAGTAGAGTCTCAGTTAACCTCAGTAGAGTCTCAGTAAATTCTCAGTTAACCTCAGTAGATTCTCAGTAAACCACAGTAGAGTCTCAGTAAACCTCAGTAGAGACTCAGTTAACCACAGTAGAGTCTCAGTTAACCTCAGTAGAGTCTCAGTAAACCTCAGTAGAGTCTCAGTTAACCTCAGTAGAGTCTCAGTTAACCTCAGTCTCAGTAAACCACAGTAGAATCTCAGTTAACCTCAGTAGATTCTCAGTAAACCACAGTAGAGTCTCAGTAAAACTCAGTAGAGACTCAGTTAACCACAGTAGAGTCTCAGTTAACCTCAGTAGAGTCAGTAAACCTCAGTAGAGTCTCAGTTAACCTCAGTAGAGTCTCAGTTAACCTCAGTCTCAGTAAACCACAGTAGAGTCTGTTAACCTTAGTTGACTCTCAGTTAACCTCAGTCTCAGTTAACCTCAGTAGAGTCTCAGTAAACCTCAGTAGAGTCTGTTAACCTCAGTTGACTCAGTTAACCTCAGTCTCAGTAAACCACAGTAGAGTCTCAGTTAACCTCAGTAGAGTCTCAGTAAACCTCAGTAGAGTATGTTAACCTCAGTTGACTCTCAGTTAACCTCAGTCTCAGTAAAAAACAGTAGAGTCTCAGTTAACCTCAGTAGAGTCTCATGTTGCTCAAGGGCCCCTCAAAGGGGGGAGGGGAGGGATCTGATTTCTCCTGCTGGTCTTGAACCTCACTTCTTTAAAACATAAACATGATCTGGATCAACAGCAGAGGAAGAGAGATGACATCATCCAGATGTTTCAGCTCAACCCCCGCCCCGACCCGGGTCTGGACCCTGAGGACGTTACAGCTGCACATGACATCATCCCTCAGGAATCTAACCCTGGCTCCTGTTCACCACGCCGAGCTTTAACGGGCTGATCTGGAACCAGTTTGTGGAGCTGAAGTTCTCGAACGCACCACGAGGTTCAGAGGGAGGAGGAGGAGGAGTTTCCTCACCTGCTGTTAGAAGGCCGGTTTCCATGGCAACAATCCGAGTCAGGAAACAAACAGTGCGAGGAGGAAGAGGAGGAAGGAGGCAGAAACAAGTCTCCTCAGATCCTCGTCTCCTTTGTTCCACTCCTTTCATCGCCGTTCGTAAGAAACACTTCTAGTTTACATTTCATCAGACCAGAAGACGTCACGCTGTTATTAATGACTACAACACGTAATGTTATTACACAGATATAACATACATGTAATGTAATGTAACTACGTGAGGAGTGTGTGTTTCTTCCTCCAACTACAAACTTAACTTTTGACCTGAGTCTAAACACTACATTCTCCAGGATTCTGTGGTTCAAACGCATCTTTCTTTTAAATCACTGTTTTCACTGCACAGTAGAGTCTCAGTAAACCACAGTAGAGTCTCGGTAGAGTCCTATTAAACCACAGTAGAGTCTCAGTAGAGTCCCAGTAAACCACAGTAGAGTCTCAGTAGAGTCTCGGTAGAGTCCCAGTAAACCACAGTAGAGTCTCAGTAGAGTCCCAGTAAACCACAGTAGAGTCTCAGTAGAGTCCCAGTAAACCACAGTAGAGTCTCGGTAGAGTCCCATTAAACCACAGTAGAGTCTCAGTAGAGTCCCAGTAAACCACAGTAAACCACAGTAGAGTCTCGGTAGAGTCCCAGTAAACCACAGTAGAGTCTCAGTAGAGTCCCAGTAAACCACAGTAGAGTCTCAGTAAACCTCAGTAGAGTCTCAGTAAACCACAGTAGAGTCTCAGTCGAGTCTCGGTAGAGTCCCAGTAAACCACAGTAGAGTCTCAGTAGAGTCCCAGTAAACCACAGTAGAGTCTCGGTAGAGTCCCATTAAACCACAGTAGAGTCTCAGTAGAGTCCCAGTTAACCACAGTAGAGTCTCGGTTAATAGAGTCTCAGTAGAGTCCCAGTAAACCACAGTAGAGTCACTTTTAACTCGCGCGCTTTATGCTAATTACCTCTGCGCGCACGAGCGTCTTTGGAGGAGACTTGAGCGCGCGCCAGCAGCAGTTTCCAGCTGCGCTCGTGAACCCGGTCTCCTCGGTCCTCCTCCGGTCTGAAGCTCTCCGGTTCTGCTCGGTCCGTTACTTTTCTCCGTCACACGTTTCTACTGAACGGTCGTTCTGTTTCAGACATCATGGGTTGTTGGACCGTCCCGGTCCTGCTGTCAATCATCTGTGTTGGACTCACGGAGGGAGCACCGGACGGACCGGAGGTTGAAGGTAACGACACCGAACTAACCGGAGAGCTTCATCAGCTAGAACTATAATGTAATAGAAAATAATGAATACATGAAAAACTCGTTCATCTAAATGTTCATTTTGTCACAATTAAGAGTTAAAACTAAAAGTAAAGAATTCGACCTGTACATTTCCGGTAACGTCACACCTCGACATTTATGAATGAGTATCGATCCGTGTGGTTGATCGTGATCAGAGTGAAGGTATTGATCCAGTATTGATCCGGTTTAATGGGTCAGGTGTAACACCAGGGTCCCCTGTGAAGACAGGGACCTCTACCTCGTTTTGTTTCAGTAAAGTCGACACAGAAGACTCCAGATCAGCAGGTTTAGTGAAGAATCGGTGATTACTACAGCTGTTTGGTGTGAGACTGAGATTCAGGCGATGCGGTGCATTCAGGTGCTGTGGTGCATTCAGGTGCTGTGGTGCATTCATGTGCTGCGTTGCATTCATGTGCTGCGTTGCATTCAGGTGTTGTGTTGCATTCAGGTGCTGTGGTGAATTCAGGTGATGCGTTGCATTCAGGTGCTGTGGTGAATTCAGGTGCTGTGGTGAATTCAGGTGATGCGTTGCATTCAGGTGCTGTGTTGCATTCAGGTGCTGCGTTGCATTCAGGTGCTGCGTTGCATTCAGGTGCTGCGTTGCATTCAGGTGTTGTGTTGCATTCAGGTGCTGTGGTGAATTCAGGTGATGCGTTGCATTCAGGTGCTGTGGTGAATTCAGGTGCTGTGGTGAATTCAGGTGATGCGTTGCATTCAGGTGCTGTGTTGCATTCAGGTGCTGCGTTGCATTCAGGTGCTGCGTTGCATTCAGGTGCTGTGTTGTATTCAGGCGATGCGGTGCATTCAGGTGCTGTGTTCCATTCAGGTGCTGTGTTCCATTCAGGTGCTGTGTTGCATTCAGGTGCTGTGGTGCATTCATGTGCTGCGTTGCATTCAGGTGTTGCGTGGCATTCAGGTGCTGTGTTGCATTCAGGTGCTGTGGTGCATTCATGTGCTGCGTTGCATTCAGGTGATGTGTTGCATTCAGGATGTCTGTTGTTGTTATTAGACAGAGTTGTCGTGGTAACCGTGAGCATGTCAGCAGCTGGTCAGAGGACAGGAAGTGACTTCTTGTTTTTCTTCCTCTGTGGTGTTTCTGTTGGCTCTGAGAATACAAAGTTTACTTTGAATTCAAAATGTATTAACTTTACTTTCAGAATAAGAGCTTGGAAGTTTATTTTATGGTCTGACGTGGTCTAATGGTCTGACGTGGTCTAATGGTCTGATGTGGTCTGACGTGGTCTAATGGTCTGACGTGGTCTGACGTGGTCTAATGGTCTGATGTGGTCTGACGTGGTTTGACGTGGTCTAATGGTCTGATGTGGTCTAATGGTCTGACATGGTCTGACGTGGTCTAATGGTCTGACGTGGTCTGACGAGGTCTAATGGTCCGACGTGGTCTGACGTGGTTTGACGTGGTCTAATGGTCTGACGTGGTCTAATGGTCCAACGTGGTCCAACGTGGTCTGACGTGGTCGAATGGTCTGACGTGGTCTAATGGTCTGACGTGGTTTGACGTGGTCTAATGGTCTAACGTGGTCTAATGGTCCGACGTGGTCTAATGGTCCGACGTGGTTTGACGTGGTCTAATGGTCTGACGTGGTCTAATGGTCTGACGTGGTCTGACGTGGTCTGACGTGGTCTAATGGTCCGACGTGGTTTGACGTGGTTTGACGTGGTCTGATATGGTCTGACGTGGTCTAATGGTCTGACGTGGTCTGATGTGGTCTGACGTGGTCTAATGGTCTGACGTGGTCTGACGTGGTCTGACGTGGTCTAATGGTCCGACGTGGTTTGACGTGGTCTAATGGTCCGACGTGGTTTGACGTGGTCTGATGTGGTCTGACGTGGTCTAATGGTCTGACGTGGTCTAATGGTCTGATGTGGTCTGACGTGGTCTAATGGTCTGACGTGGTCTGACGTGGTCCAATGGTCTGACGTGGTCTGACGTGGTCTGACGTGGTCTAATGGTCTGACGTGGTCTGATGTGGTCTAATGGTCTGACGTGGTCTGACGTGGTCTAATGGTCTACCGTGGTCTGACGTGGTCTAATGGTCTGACGTGGTCTGACGTGGTCTAATGGTCTGACGTGGTCTGACGTGGTCTAATGGTCTACCGTGGTCTGACGTGGTCTAATGGTCTACCGTTGTCTAATGGTCTGACGTGGTTTGACGTGGTCTAATGGTCTGACGTGGTCTAATGGTCTAATGGTCTGACGTGGTCTAATGGTCTGACGTGGTCAGACGTGGTCTAATGGTCTAATGGTCTGACGTGGTCTAATGGTCTGACGTGGTCTAATGGTCTGACGTGGTCTGACGTGGTCTAATGGTTTGACGTGGATCCTCTTGCTCCTCAGTGGTCGACGTGTTGAGTCTCCAGGACTCCAAACAGAACGTGGCGGCGGTGGAGAAGCTAACGTCCGGTCTGAGCGCGCTCAGTGACGTCTACGTGGTGTCAACGTTTCGGCTGCCGGCCAAAGTGGGCGGAGTCCTGCTGGGCGTCTACAGTAAACAGGACAACAGGAAGTACCTGGAGGTGTCCGTCATGGGGAAGATCAATAAAGGTTTGACTCTCACAACTTTATTTACAAAGACACACAACAACCTTTTTCTTTCCTCATCGTCTCCTCTCCTTCCTTTCCTTGCTTCCTTCCTCCTCCTTAAGACCCCTCCTAGTTCTGATGAGCGCAGACAGACCATAATAATCTGCTCTAATGTGTGTTGCCTATGATGTTTCCATGGACTCGTATTCTCTCTGGAAACTTTGAGACGTTTGAGTTTTAAATAAAGTTTTGTGGGTTTGAATATGTGAGCATGTATTATTTCATTCAGTTTGAACTATGTGAAATGATGTTCAAGCTCCCCCCCCCCCCCCCAGTGGTGGTCCGGTACCTCCGCTCTGACATGAAGCTCCACACAGTGAACCTCCAGAGCTCTCACCTGTCAGAAGGTAGAACCACCTCCCTCATCTTGAGAGTGGGAGGTCTTCGTCGTGACAACGTCAACTTGGAGCTCTACGTCAACTGCCGATTGGCCGACTCCAGCCAGGGCCTGCCGTCATTGGTCGCCCTGCCCGGAGAGGCGGAGCTTGTGGAGATCAGGCACGGACAGAAGGCCTACGGACGAATGCAGGTCTGTTTGTGATCATGTGATTGTCGTCATGTGACCCATCGGGTCCTCTTGATCTCCTGTTGTGTCTCCGTCCTTCAGGGTGCAGTGGAGTCCCTCAGACTGGCTCTAGGGGGCACTGTGGCTAAAGCTGGGGCTCTGACCGACTGTCCCTTTCAAGGAGACGCTTCAGGCTACAACTCAGGTCCTTAACTCCTTAACTCCTCACTCCTTCAGCACCAGAACACAGAGAGGAGGTCTGATGTGGTCTAATGTGTCTGATATGGTCTGATGATGTGGTCTGATGTGGTCTGATCCTAACTAACTGAGGTCACATGTGTCTCTGGTCTTTCAGTGGGTGGAGACATGAACTCCATCCTCGGTGAGTTTACTGAACTTCATGTTTCATAATCAATAATCAGCTGATCAGATTCACCTCATTGGTCCTGTTTCCTGTCAGGTGATCACACCAAGGCTCTGATTGGTCAGCTCATCATCTTCAACCAGATCCTGGGAGAACTGAGACAGGACATCAGAGAACAGGTGAGACACAGAGACAGACAGGACATCAGAGGACAGGTGAGAGACAGACAGACAGGACATCAGAGGACAGGTGAGAGACAGAGACAGACAGGAAATCAGAGGACAGGTGCGAGACAGAGACAGACAGTAGCTGAAGTTATTGCTCGTCTCCTCCTCAGGTGAAGGAGATGTCTCTGATCAGAAACACCATCCTGGAGTGTCAGGTTTGTGGTGAGTCAGCAGCTTCTTCTCTGCTCATTAAAGCTGTTGTATATACCTGAGGACCTGATTGAAGCCAGCCTGTCTGTCTCTCTGCAGGTTTCCATGAGCCTCGTTCCCGCTGCTCTCCTAACCCCTGCTACAAGGGCGTGTCCTGTATGGAGAGTGTGCACTATCCTGGGTTCACCTGTGGAACATGTCCACCTGGAACCACCGGCAACGGGTCCCACTGTCAGGACATGGACGAGGTAAGTACAACAACATGCAACACACAACAACACGCAACAACATGCAACACACAACAACATGCAACAACATGCAACACACAACAACATGCAACAACATGCAACACACAACAACATGCAACACACAACAACACGCAACAACATGCAACACACAACAACATGCAACAACATGCAACACACAACAACATGCAACAACATGCAACACGCAACAACATGCAACACACAACAACATGCAACAACATGTAACACACAACAACACACAACAACATGCAACACACAACATGTAACACACAACAACACACAACAACATGCAACACACAACAACATGCAACAACATGTAACACACAACAACATGCAACAACATGCAACACACAACATGTAACACACAACAACACACAACAACATGCAACAACATGCAACACACAACATGTAACACACAACAACATGCAACACACAACAACATGCAACACACAACAACATGCAACACACAACAACATGCAACAACATGCAACACACAACAACATGCAACACACAACAACACACAACAACATGCAACACACAACATGTAACACACAACAACATGCAACACACAACAACATGTAACACACAACAACACACAACAACATGCAACACACAACATGTAACACACAACAACATGCAACACACAACAACATGCAACACACAACATGCAACACACAACAACATGCAACAACATGCAACACACAACAACATGCAACAACATGCAACACACAACAACATGTAACACACAACAACACACAACAACATGCAACACACAACAACATGCAACACACAACAACACACAACAACATGCAACAACATGCAACAACATGTAACACACAACAACACACAACAACATGCAACACACAACAACATGCAACAACATGTAACACACAACAACATGCAACACACAACATGTAACACACAACAACATGTAACACACAACAACATGCAACATATCACACTATAACTACAACAACCCTGTCTTGATGCACCCCCCCCCCCCCCAGTGTGAGCTGCAGCCTTGTTTCCATCCTGACTCCTGTGTGAACACTGTGGGGGGGTTCACCTGTCACCCCTGTCCTCCTGGTCTGTGGGGGGTCCCGATGTCTGGAACCGGACTGGACTATGCCAAGACACACAGACAGGTCAGACACACACACACACACACACACACACACACACACACAGACACAGACGGGTTTTCTCTTATAGAAGTAAACCATGTCTGTTTGCTATTGACTGTTTTGACAGAATTGCGTTGCTAGGAAACAGCTTTGGTCCATGTTGACTTCCTGACCGGTGATGTCATCACTGCAACAGGAAATAAACTGAGACACATTTAGAATGTTTATCTCTGTCTGTCTGTCTGTCTGTCTGTCTGTCTGTCTGTCTCTCTGTCTGTCTCTCAGGACTGTGTGGACATAGATGAGTGTTTAGATCTACCAGACGCCTGCGTGTCAAACTCTGTGTGCATCAACACTGTGGTGAGTTCATTTTCAGTAGTTCATAAGAACGTCTCCCTCTAGTGGACGCTCAGCGGTAACACTGAAGACGTGTCCCGTCCCCTCCTGTCCTGTCCTCTCTCAGGGTTCATACAAGTGTGGGGGGTGTAAACCCGGTTTCCTCGGTAACCAGACGTCGGGATGTTTCCCCAGGAAGTCGTGCGCCGCGTTGACCTTTAACCCCTGTGACACCAACGCCCACTGCACCATGGAGAGGAGCGGAGAGGTGGCCTGTAGGGTGAGACACCTCTGAATGTGAGACAGATCCACTGTGAGACAGCACCATGGTCACATCACCCATTCATTTAC
>NW_027176683.1:1719859-1724859 GCF_023349555.1 Cebidichthys violaceus
TCACCTGTCTCTCTCTCTCTCCACCTGTCTCTCTCTCTCTCCACCTGTCTCTCTCTCTCTCTCTCTCTTCACCTGTCTCTCTCTTTCTCTTCACCTGTCTCTCTCTCTCTTCACCTGTCTCTCTCTCTCCACCTGTGTCTCTCTCTCTCTTCACCTGTCTCTCTCTCTCTCTCTTCACCTGTCTCTCTCTCTCCACCTGTCTCTCTCTATCTCTCTCTCTCTTCACCTGTCTCTCTCTCTCCACCTGTGTCTCTCTCTCTCTCTCCACCTGTCTCTCTCTCTTCACCTGTCTCTCTCTCGCTCTTCACCTGTCTCTCTCTCTCTTCACCTGTCTCTCTCTCTTCACCTGTCTCTCTCTCTCTTCACCTGTCTCTCTCTCTCCACCTGTGTCTCTCTCTCTCTCTCCACCTGTCTCTCTCTCTCTCTTCACCTGTCTCTCTCTCTTCACCTGTCTCTCTCTCTCTTCACCTGTCTCTCTCTCTCCACCTGTGTCTCTCTCTCTCTCTCCACCTGTCTCTCTCTCTCTCTTCACCTGTCTCTCTCTCTCTACCTGTCTCTCTCTATCTCTCTCTCTCTTCACCTGTCTCTCTCTCTCCACCTGTGTCTCTCTCTCTCTCTCCACCTGTCTCTCTCTCTTCACCTGTCTCTCTCTCTCTTCACCTGTCTCTCTCTCTCCACCTGTGTCTCTCTCTCCACCTGTGTCTCTCTCTCTTTCTCTCTCCACCTGTCTCTCTCTCTCTCTCTTCACCTGTCTCTCTCTCTCTCTTCACCTGTCTCTCTCTCTCCACCTGTCTGTCTGTCTCCAGTGAACGGTGTTGGGGACGTGTGTGAGAACGACTTTGATAACGATGCCGTGATGGATTTAGTAGACGTTTGTCCGGAGAGCGCTGAGGTCACTCTCACAGACTTCAGAGCCTATCAGACAGTGATCCTGGACCCAGAGGGCGACGCCCAGATCGACCCCACCTGGGTGGTTCTTAACCAGGTGACCCTCCGACCCCCTCCACTCATGATAGATGTGGTAACTAACGGGTATTAACGGGTACAAATCTGTCCTCAGGGGATGGAGATAGTCCAGACGATGAACAGTGACCCCGGTTTAGCTGTCGGTACGTGTCTTTATTCATCCTGAAGACCGGGATCAGGGTTAGACCGAGATCACAGACCCTGACCTCCTCCGTGTGTCTGCAGGCTACACGGCGTTCAACGGCGTCGACTTCGAGGGAACGTTTCACGTCAACACGGTGACCGACGACGACTACGCCGGCTTCATCTTCGGGTACCAGGACTCGTCCAGTTTCTACGTGGTGATGTGGAAACAGACGGAGCAGACGTACTGGCAGTCCGTCCCCTTCAGAGCCACGGCCCAGCCGGCCCTGCAGCTCAAGGTCTCTACTGGGTTCTACTGGGTTCTACTGGGTTCTACTGTTCTGAGACATGGCCCAGCCGGCCCTGCAGCTCAAGGTCTCTACTGGGTTCTACTGGGTTCTACTGTTCTGAGACATGGCCCAGCCGGCCCTGCAGCTCAAGGTCTCTACTGGGTTCTACTGGGTTCTACTGTTCTGAGACATGGCCCAGCCGGCCCTGCAGCTCAAGGTCTCTACTTTATTATTTAATCGTACTTGACCTGACTGTGGGTTTAAATCTGAAGCTGATCTATCATCAGTACATTGAAGTACATTGAAGTACATGCAGGTACATTTAAATACATTGAAGTACATGCAGGTACATTTAAATACATTGAAGTACATGCAGGTACATTTGTTTCTTGGTGTCTGGGCTCACTACTCTCTGCTGCCACCAGGTGGCATTAACCAGCACATCATGTTGTAATGAGACCAGCTGCTCAGGTGTGACTGTTTTTACTTACTTACTCCTAAATGTTATCTGTGTCCTAATCTACATCGATATATATATATATATATATATATATATATATATATATATATATGTGTATATGTATATGTATATATATATATATGTATATGTATATGTATATATATATGTATATATATATATATATATATATATATGTATATGTATATGTATATATATATATGTATATATATATATATATATGTATATATATGTATAATGATAGGTATTTAATCTACACATGAGCTACATCCATGTAATCTAATAATAATCTATCTAGATATAATCTACGCGGATCATAAATACAGTGGTCCTGTGTCGGTCCTGCAGGCGGTGAAGTCTCGGACTGGACCCGGAGAGTTCCTGAGGAACGCCCTGTGGCACACCGGAGACACGGCTGGAGAGGTGAAGCTGCTCTGGAAGGATCCGCGGAACGTCGGCTGGAAGGACAAAACCTCGTACCGCTGGCACCTCAGCCACCGGCCACAGGTGGGCTACATCAGGTGAGACCGGAACCTGATCCGAGGCTGAGTTAGACCAGAACCTGACCCGAGGCTGGGTTAGACCAAGACCTGACCCGAGGCTGGGTTAGACCAAGACCTGACCCGAGGCTGGGTTAGACCAGGACCTGACCCGAGGCTGAGTTAGACCAGAACCTGACCCGAGGCTGGGTTAGACCAGGACCTGACCCGAGGCTGGGGTAGACCAGAACCTGACCCGAGGCTGGGTTAGACCAGGACCTGACCCGAGGCTGGGTTAGACCAGGACCTGACCCCAGGCTGGGTTAGACCAGGACCCTAAACTAGGGGTATAAGCTGTACTGCAGTGTTACAGTATCTTGTAGTCCAGACAACTCTGCAGTACTTTTTAGTACTCTGCAGTACTCTGCAGTACTCTGTAGTACTCTGTCTGTCCTCCGTCTCTAGTACACTTTAGTACTCTGTAATACTCTAGTACTCTGTAGTACTCTGTAGTACTCTAGTACTCTGTAGTACTGTAGTATTGTAGTACTCTATGTCTGTCCTCCGTCTCTAGTACTCTGTAGTACTCTAGTACTCTGTAGTACTGTAGTACTGTAGTACTCTCTGTCTGTCCTCCGTCTTGTCCTCTCTCTACTTTACTACATTCTTTCCTCTCTCGTTCTCTTTGTGGCCCCGGGGCCCCCCGGTACTCTATTGTACTCGTCTCCATGACGACCAAAACCCTGGCAAGAATCCGCCTCGGCAACCGTTGATATGTAGATGAGACGAGAGACAAAAACACATGAGAGTACTTCTTTAAGTGTTTTATATATAAATATATATATATATATATATATATATATATGTATATGTATATATTTATATACTTCAGTTAAAGGAGTGAGATGTGTCTCTCTGTCTGTCTCTCTCTGTCTCTCTCTCTCTCTCTGTCTCTCTCTGTCTCTCTCTCTCTCTCTGTCTGTCTCTCTCTGTCTCTCTCTGTCTGTCTCTCTCTCTGTCTGTCTGTCTCTCTGTCTGTCTCTCCCTCTGTCTCTGTCTCTCTCTCTCTCTCTTTGTCTGTCTCTCTCTCTGTCTCTCTCTGTCTGTCTCTCTCTGCCTCTACTTCCTGTCCCTCTCTCTGCCTCTACTTCCTGTCTCTCTCTCTGTCTCTACATCCTGTATCTCTCTCTGCCTCTCTGCCTCTATTTCCTGTCCGTCTCTCTGTCTCTCTGCCTCTACTTCCTGTCCCTCTGCCTCTACTACCTGTCCCTCTCTCTGCCTCTACCTTCTGTCCCTCTCTCTGCCTCTACTTCCTGTCCCTTTCTCTGTTTCTCTGCCTCTACTACCTGTCCCTCTCTCTGCCTCTACTTCCTGTCCTTCTCTCTGTCTCTCTGCCTCTACTTCCTGTTCCTCTCTCTGCCTCTACTTCCTGTCCCTCTCTCTGTCTCTACTTCCTGTCCCTCTCTCTGCCTCTACTTCCTGTCCCTCTCTCTGTCTCTCTGCCTCTACTTCCTGTCCCTCTCTCTGTCTCTCTGCCTCTACTTCCTGTCCCTCTCTCTGCCTCTACTTCCTGTCCCTCTCTCTGTCTCTCTGCCTCTACTTCCTGTCCCTCTCTCTGCCTCTACTTCCTGTCCCTCTCTCTGCCTCTACTTCCTGTCCCTCTCTCAGCCTCTACTTCCTGTCTCTCTCTGCCTCTACTTCCTGTCCCTCTCTCAGCCTCTACTTCCTGTCTCTCTCTGCCTCTACTTCCTGTCCCTCTCTCTGCCTTTACTTCCTGTACCTCTCTCTGTCTCTCTGCCTCTACTTCTTGTCCCTCTCTCTGTCTCTACTTCCTGTCCCTCTCTCTGCATCTACTTCCTGTCCCTCTCTCTGTTTCTCTGCCTCTACTTCCTGTCCCTCTTCCTGTCTCTCTGCCTCTACTTCCTGTCCCTCTTTCTGTCTCTCTGCATCTACTTCCTGTCCCTCTCTTTGTTTCTCTGCCTCTACTTCCTGTCCCTCTTTCTGTCTCTCTGCCTCTACTTTCTGTCCCTCTCTCTGTCTCTCTGCCTCTACTTCCTGTCTCTGTCTCTCTGCCTCTACTTCCTGTCTCTCTCTCTGTCTCTCTGCCTCTACTTCCTGTCCCTCTCTCTGTCTCTCTGCATCTACTTCCTGTCCCTCTCTTTGTTTCTCTGCCTCTACTTCCTGTCCCTCTCTCTGTCTCTCTGCCTCTACTTCCTGTCCCTCTCTCTGTCTCTCTGCCTCTACTTCCTGTCCCTCTCTCTGTCTCTCTGCCTCTACTTCCTGTCTCTCTCTCTGTCTCTCTGCCTCTACTTCCTGTCCCTCTCTCTGTCTCTCTGCCTCTACTTCCTGTTCCTCTCTCTGCTTCTACTTCCTGTCCCACTCTCTGCCTCTACTTCCTGTCCCTCTCTCTGCCTCTACTTCCTGTCCCTCTCTCTGTCTCTCTGCCTCTACTTCCTGTCCCTCTCTCTGCCTCTACTTCCTGTCCCTCTCTCTGCCTCTACTTCCTGACCCTCTCTCTGTGTCTCTGCCTCTACTTCCTGTCCCTCTCTCTGCCTCTACTTCCCGTCTCTCTCTCTGTCTCTCTGCCTCTACTTCCTGTCCCTCTCTCTGCCTTTACTTCCTGTACCTCTCTCTGTCTCTCTGCCTCTACTTCTTGTCCCTCTC
>NW_027176683.1:1729859-1749859 GCF_023349555.1 Cebidichthys violaceus
ACTTTCCCAACATGAAAACTCACTCACCGCTCCGCTGTGTGTCGTCGTGTGGTCTCTGGTCTGTGGAGGGTCTCAGTCCTCCTGATCCTGGTTTTGGTCCTGAACCACCACCACCCCCCTCACACACACACACACACACACACACACACACACACACACACACACACACACACACACTCACTCTAAACCCTAACAAAGGCTCTGAGATGCTCAGCGAGGCGTTGAGGGGCCCCACTTCTCTCTTAAAGGGCCGACAACCTAAAACCTGCTGGAGCCACGAAAAAAAACTTTATTCAAAACTCAGTAAAACATGAACATACTTCAGAGTGGAGGAGGTTTTATTCTGTTAAAGATGTTTTTAATGTGTGTCAGTGGCGCCTCCTGCTGTCGGTCTGAAGGTACTGCAGCTCAGGAACAGCTGAGTCAGTCATAATTATTACATATTTAAGCCTTTTGAAGTTATAGATGAAATTAATCAGAAATGAAATGTATTTTATATCAAACATTCTCTCGCCTGCTATTTTTTATATTACAAGTAAAAGTACTTCTGTCCATCGTTACATTATTTTTTATTAAACTTTATTATTATTGAAGCTGATTTAGTTTATTTTGTCGCAAAGACACGTTTATTAACCTTTAACGTCAAACAGTAACTAAAGTTATCAGATGAATATTAAAGTATACGTTAAAGCAGAAGATGGAAGTACTCAAGTAAAGTACAAGTACCTCAATATAGTACTTCAATGTGTAATAAGTATGAGTCAATTATGTATTAACTAAAAGAAACTTTGTTCAACTGCAGGTTTTAAATAAAGTTTCAACTTCCTGGAGGTCTGAAATAAAAATAAACTGCAGTGTGTGTGTGTGTGTGTGTGTGTGTGTGTGTGTGTGTGTGTGTGTGTGTGTGAGAGAGACACAGTTGTCGTGCAGCAGGTGCTGGTTGTTGGAGATTTATTTAGAAGCGACTGAAGCTCTCAGTCAGCTGTGAACGCTTCGCGGAGCAAAGACCAGAACCCAGAGTGGGACCTCAGACCTCAGAGTCCTCGCTGGACCCGGAGAGTCCTGCATGTTTTTGGATGATTCCCCTGAGGACAGACTGAGGACATGGACAGACTCTGAAACTGAACCAGCTGAAGGTGAGAGACAATTCTGTTCATGTTTCATTCCACAGTTATAATAATAACAAAGTGTTAATAACATGTTAATAACGTGTTTATAACACGTTATAAACACGTTATAAACATGTTAATAACTTGTTATTGAGTCCTACAATCTCCAGTTAACAGCATGAATGAGAAGTCGTTTTAATCAGGAGTGTCTAATGAAAGAGACTGTCCAGGTGCATTGTGGGAGATGTAGGCTCCAGTGTTTTGGACCAAAAGTCCGGATGTTTCTCATAAATCAAACTTCTGTATTTTATCTTTAGAGATCTTTAAGGTTTTAACATCAGCTGAGAGATTAGATCGTCCTGTTTGTTGTAACTAATATTATTTAAACACTATTATATCAGGCCTCACTCTGTCTATGCATAAATAATGTTATTTATTATTATAATAAATAACATTATTATTATTTTTACACCGTTATATGAGGACAGAGAGACGTCAAAACATAAAAACATACAAACTAAAGTCAGTTATATTTATATTATATTAACATTCAGTTTAGTGGATTTGAACAGACGTGTTATTGATGAAGTCAGATCAACAACAGAGGAAGCGTCACTCCTCCTGAAATACAGGAGACTTTATATTATTATGAATAATAAGTGTGTGTGTGGCTGTAACTGTGGGGGGCAACTGGGGTTTAAATTTAGACTTCACACACACACACACACACACTCTGTAAGCCCCTCCCACCTGTCACAGAGGACTAAAGGTCAGCTGACTGTAGAGACACGCTGTCATTCATTCATCCTTAAAGGAACAGTTCAACATTTTATCCTCAGACACTCAGATTCATGCCTGTACAGCAACCAGTTAGCTTAGCTTAGCATAAAGCCTGTAAACACGGGGAAACAGTTAGCTTAGCATAAAGACTAGAAATAGAGAGAAACAGTTAACTTAGCTTAGCGTGAATACTGTAAATGGTTAGCTTAGCTTGGCATAAAGACGGGAACCTGTTAGCTTAGCTTAGTTTAGCGTCAAGACTGGAAGCAGAAAGGTAACCGTTGACTTAGCGTAGCATACAGTATGGAAACAGTTAGCTTAGCTTAGCCATCTAGGTGCCCCCACTACTGCACCTCACTTCTTTGACCTGCATTGATGCTTCTCACCACACTAATGTGAAACTAATCAAATTACCACAAAGTAAACAACACAAAGAGAACATGAAGGTCTCGGGCTCCTGAAGGTCTGGTGGTCTCGGGCCCCTAAAGGCCCCGGGCCCCCCCGACCGTTACCTGGCTGATATTTCAGCCTCGGGTCACATCAGTAAATCAGCTGTTCTGGTAACAAATTAAAGATAATTCATATTTTCATTTCTGTCAGTGAATATTGACTGACGGTGCAACCAATGAATAAGCAGCGGCACTGTAAGCCCCGCCCCCTTGCCTGCTGCTGTTTGCTCTTCAGAAAGAAAACAGACGAGAGTCCAAGTTACAACACAGACGAGTCAACTCTGTGTGATTATAACTGTTTCTGGAGTTTGTGGTTCAGACTTCATGTTTTTATGTTTGTTGTTGAGGATCAACGGCGGCTCTGCAGGTAAGCCTCCGATCACCTGATCCTCTTCATCCTCTTCATCCTCTTCATCAATACCAACTAGTTCTATTTATTAGAGGAAATACCAACAGTCCACAAACCCAACTGGACGTTTCTGTTTTTATTTTTCTGTGAATTGATGACTCATCAGTTTCAGCTCAGATTACTGAAAAATATGGACACAGTTCTTCCTCCTGAACTTCTGATCTCTGATCTGGACAGTAAATACAGTGAAACATGTCTGATGATGATGATGATGATGATGTTGTCATTCACTGTGGATCAATACGTGATTATCACACATTTAACACACTCTGTTACAGTAACAGTACTAATACCACACATTTAACACACTCTGTTACAGTAGCAGTACTAATACCACACATTTAACACACTCTGTTACAGTAACAGTACTAATACCACACATTTAACACACTCTGTTACAGTAACAGTACTAATACCACACATTTATTACACACTCTGTTACAGTAACAGTACTAATACCACACATTTAACACACTGTTACAGTAACAGTACTAATACCACACATTTATTACACACTCTGTTACAGTAACAGTACTAATACCACACATTTATTACACACTCTGTTGCAGTAGCAGTACTAATACCACACATTTGTTACACACTCTGTTACAGTAACAGTACTAATACCACACATTTAACACACTGTTACAGTAACAGTACTAATACCACACATTTATTACACACTCTGTTACAGTAACAGTACTAATACCACACATTTGTTACACACTCTGTTACAGTAACAGTACTAATACCACACATTTGTTACACACTCTGTTACAGTAACAGTACTAATACCACACATTTAACACACTCTGTTACAGTAGCAGTACTAATACCACACATTTAACACACTGTTACAGTAGCAGTACTAATACCACACATTTAACACACTCTGTTACAGTAACAGTACTAATACCACACATTTAACACACTCTGTTACAGTAGCAGTACTAATACCACACATTTATTACACACTCTGTTACAGTAGCAGTACTAATACCACACATTTATTACACACTCTGTTACAGTAACAGTACTAATACCACACATTTATTACACACTCTGTTACAGTAACAGTACTAATACCACACATTTATTACACACTCTGTTGCAGTAGCAGTACTAATACCACACATTTGTTACACACTCTGTTACAGTAACAGTACTAATACCACACATTTATTACACACTCTGTTGCAGTAACAGTACTAATACCACACATTTAACACACTCTGTTACAGTAGCAGTACTAATACCACACATTTAACACACTGTTACAGTAGCAGTACTAATACCACACATTTAACACACTCTGTTACAGTAACAGTACTAATACCACACATTTATTACACACTGTTACAGTAACAGTACTAATACCACACATTTATTACACACTCTGTTACAGTAACAGTACTAATACCACACATTTATTACACACTCTGTTACAGTAACAGTACTAATACCACACATTTATTACACACTCTGTTACAGTAACAGTACTAATACCACACATTTAACACACTCTGTTACAGTAACAGTACTAATACCACACATTTAACACACTCTGTTACAGTAACAGTACTAATACCACACATTTAACACACTCTGTTACAGTAGCAGTACTAATACCACACATTTATTACACACTCTGTTACAGTAGCAGTACTAATACCACACATTTATTACACACTCTGTTACAGTAACAGTACTAATACCACACATTTATTACACACTCTGTTACAGTAACAGTACTAATACCACACATTTATTACACACTCTGTTACAGTAACAGTACTAATACCACACATTTATTACACACTCTGTTACAGTAACAGTACTAATACCACACATTTATTACACACTCTGTTACAGTAGCAGTACTAATACCACACATTTATTACACACTGTTACAGTAGCAGTACTAATACCACACATTTATTACACACTCTGTTACAGTAGCAGTACTAATACCACACATTTAACACACTCTGTTACAGTAACAGTACTAATACCACACATCATCACCTGTCTGTCTCTCTCTCTGTCTGTCTCTCAGAGTCCAGGTGATCTCCGTCAGTCCGTCCTGGTGTCTCTCTGCTGATGGAGCCTCGGGCCACGGCGTTACCATGGAAACACTGCATCCACCTGACTCTGCTGCTGGTCCAGCTGAGTTCACCTGGAGGTAAAATGTGATGCTCTCATGTTAGCATCACGTCTCATAGCCTGTCTCATAGCCTTCAAAATAAAAGCCTTTGACTGCAAACAAACAGAAAGTAAAGTGTGAACAGATCAGAACAAAATACTTTTTATAATAACATACTATAATATATATATATATATATATATATATATATATATATATATATAATCATATAAAGAGTTTTAGATAATAAAGACTAGATAATTAGATAATTTCAGTAACTGATCTTTTGTTTGTTCAACAATATTATTGTGACTTTTTTTAAAGATCCATTTGGGAATAACTCACAGCGCCACAAAAACACTGGATCCTACATTTCCCACAATGCACCTGGGAAGTGTTTTTCATCAGCGCATCATTATCCTTTAATCTGCTGGTTATATTCTCGCTTCATCGATTCGTGTGGAGTAAAGAAAATATTAGAAAATACTGAAAAAATTATAGAGTTTAATTTGTGTCACTCCAACAACCAGTTAACAGATTATTGACAAATAAAATTAAAGAGTTTCTTTAATATAAAAATGATTTAAACATTGGTTCGTCTCTACAGACACTTAAGTTAAATTATTTTAACACACGAGATCCTCTGTCCCCGGACCCCAAAATGTACTGAGATGACATCACTGTGACGTCATCAGGGGTGACGACGTTTGAACATTTCCTTTCTTCAGTCGAAGCTTCCTGTCGGATCCTGAGGTGTAACTCTGACTTTGTGGCTGCGACGTTGGACCTGGGGAGCAGCGCCGGAGGAGGAGGTGGTGGTGGTGGTGGCGGCGGATACTGCAGCGCCCTGCGCTCCTACGCCATGTGCACCAGGAGGATGGCGCGGGCGTGTCGCGGCGACCTGGCGTACCACTCCGCGGTTCAGGGCATCGAGGACCTGCTGATCCAGCACCGATGCCCGCGGGCCGGACCCACCGCCCAGCCGCGGCCCCCGCCTCAGGGCACGCTGTCGGGGGACGCCTGCCTCTACGAGAGGAGCCTCCTCACCAGAGAGGGCCGGGCGCCCGAGTACCTGCACTGCGGCGTGTTCGGAGACCCGCACGTCCGGACCTTCAACAACGACTTCCAGACGTGTGCGGTGCGGGGGGCGTGGCCTCTCATAGACAACGAGTACCTGTACGTGCAGGCCACCAGTGCGCCGGCGAGAGGGGGGACGCACGCCACCGCGCTCACCAAGGCGAGTCACGCAGTGATGTCAGAGGTGAAGTTGTGTTTGATTACATTCAGACTATGAAACCAAGACTCGTCTCTCCTCAGATCACCATCATCTTTAAGAACTGGCGTCAGTGCATCGATCAGCAGCTGTACCAGGCGGAGCTCGACAACGTCCCCGCCGCTTTCGCAGACGGCTCGGTGTCGAGCGGGGAGCGGCGAGGTCACCGCAGCCTGACGGTCCGGACTCAGAGCCCCGGGCGACACGCGGAGATCCGAGCGGCTCACATCGGCACGCTGCTGGTGGTGCGTCAGAGCGGACGCTCGCTCGGCCTGTCGGTCCGTTCGCCACGCGGCGTGGTGGAGGCCTTCGGGCCCGAGCAGGACCTGCAGCTGTGCGTGTGGGGATGCCCCGCCTCCCAGACGCTCAACACGCTCCGCCCACCGCAGCTGTCCTCGCCGCCGCCGGACTCGTACTCCGCCGCCGGCGCTCGGGCTCACTGCGCCGCGTTGCTTCCCGCCAGAGACGTCTACTACCAGGCCTGCGTGTTCGACCTGATCACCAGCGGAGACCTGAACTCCAGCGCGGCGGCCGTCAGCGCGCTGCAGGACGCCAGAAACATGATCTCTGACGCGCAGAGAGTTCACCTGCAGCCGGTCGCCGCCGCCGAGCAACACCGAGCACCGCTGCTGCTGCTGCTGCTCGGCATGCTGGGAACTCTGACCACGGAGCTTTGTTGAACTGGACGATGACGTCGCTCCAACACAGTGTGTGTCATGTGACTGCAGCAGGTCCAACATGGCCAGTTTAGAGACTTTTACCCTTTTCCTGGGCCTGGACCCGATCCTGGATCAGAGCTGCTGAAGCTCTTTTGTATCAGAAAAACTTCCTTTATGAAAAGATGTGAACTGATAATAAAACAGTGAAAAAGTCTGATTCTTAAAGAGTTTGAACCTGATCTGTTTCTGTTTTGTTTTTTTATTGTCACATCTGAAAATGTTCCACCGGCTGAAACTGGAGCACAAAAAGTGTTTTGACTTAACTGATAACGTTTTTGTTGTTATTCATCTGGAGCTTCAGAGCCTTCAGAGCTGGAGGACAAATATATATTCTCACAGTCTATATATTCACATCCTGTTCCTCTGGGTTCATCAGCAGGTAAACTGGACTCGTGTTCAACACACGTGTTTAAAGTTAGAACTGTTGCACAAGAATCAAATCTTTCACAGTATAAATGTCAGCAGTCATTAGTCACCTCCATCACCAGGAAATATACAGAGCCAGGAGCTACAGGTGAATCATGACCTCCGTCTGACAGGAGCAGGAAGTGTGGGTGGTTAGGGTTATCCTTCCGACACATGGGGGTGCATTACACATGAGTCATGGCCTGAACTTCATTCATCCAGAGGGGAGAATACAGTTACTATTAACTCACTGACAGGTGGAAGAGATCGTCGTCACATTCACCGTTCAACTCTCTACTTAGAGACAACATGGCTAATAGCTAGCTAGTATTGTTGTTAACATGCTATAAAATTGTATATAATGTTTGTTATTGACGTTGAATCTTGTTAGCATAACGTTAGCTTTATGCTCATGTTGTGCTAATTAAGATTTAGTACCAATATTGATTTTGATTTGGAGACAACGGCACGTCTAAATTATATTTACTGTGGGTTATTTACCTTCAATCTTGCTAGCATAACGTTAGCTTTATGCTAGTGTTGCTCGAATTACGATTTAGTATTGATATTGATTTGGAGACGACAACATGGCTAAAAGCTAGCTAGACTTCTTGTTTAACAGGCTGTCAAATTATGTTTACTGTTTGTTACTGACTTTGAATCTTGCTAGCATAACATTAGCGTTTCCTTGGCTAAACTAAAGGTTTCTATGAGCGGAAAAGACTAGAAATATCTCCCTTCGCCAAGTCGTATCTAAGGTCCGTCCTATTTACTGGAGCACTGAACAACATTAACATTGCATCAGAACATCATGCGATGGTTATGATTTTTCCAGGAATTAGGAACAAAAAAGTAACCACTTGTATTTTGTTGTAAAACACATTCATTCAAATGAATGTTCTTAAGTGACAATGGAAGAAGCAGGATAATGTCCTTCAAGTTGTCTTTTATGTTCATGATACATCTCATTATGTCATGATATGTCTCATTATGTTATGTCTCATTATATCATATGTCTCATGTCTCATTATGTCATGATATGTCTCATTATGTTATGTCTCATTATATCATATGTCTCATTATGTCTCATTATGTCATGATATGTCTCATTATGTTATGTCTCATTATATCATATGTCTCATTATGTCATGATATGTCTCATTATGTTATGATATGTCTTATTATGTTCATGATATGTCTCATTATGTCATATGTCTCATTATGTCATGATATGTCTCATTATGTTATATGTCTCATTATGTCATGATACGTCTCATTATGTCATATGTCTCATTATGTCTCATGTTCATATGTCTCATTATGTTCATATGTCTCATTATGTCATATGTCTTATTATGTTCATGATGTCTTATTATGTTCATGATATGTCTCATTATGTCATGATGTCTTATTATGTTCATGATATGTCTCATTATGTCATGATATGTCTCATTTTGTTCATATGTCTCATTATGTTATATGTCTCATTATGTCATATGTCTCATTATGTCATATGTCTCATTATGTCATGATATGTCTCATTATGTTATATGTCTCATTATGTCATGATATGTCTCATTATGTCATATGTCTCATTATGTCTCATGTTCATATGTCTCATTATGTTCATATGTCTCATTATGTCATATGTCTTATTATGTTCATGATGTCTTATTATGTTCATGATATGTCTCATTATGTCATGATGTCTTATTATGTTCATATGTCTCATTATGTCATGATATGTCTCATTTTGTTCATATGTCTCATTATGTTATATGTCTCATTATATAAAAACAATATAAAGCAGAACAATAAGTCAGAAGCTTCAGCTGTCAGAAGAATATTCAGTAAATGTAATCAAACACGATGAAACTTGTCTGTATGACTGTTAGCTGCAGGACGTAGTTTTACCTGTTCAAACACAAACCTGTGTGTGTGTGTGTGTGTGTGTGTGTGTGTGTGTGTTGTGAAACCTGCTCAGTGTGTCAGTGTTCCTTGTCTGATGCCCTGCAGCAACAGGAGCATGAGGAACTTAAAGGGTTAATTGTTTGAAGGTTTGGATCTCTGACTGGAAGCCTGATCCGGTTCTTTAGACCTCATTAGATCCTGAGTCAACGTTAAAGAGAAATCTGAATAATGACGTTGATGATGATGATGTCTTCTTCTTCAGAAAGACAATAAATAATAAACGAAACAAAGCAAACAACAGAATTAATAAAGATTGTGAACAAATTCAATATTTGATGATTTTAATCGTATCGTATAAAAGTATTGCATCATAATGAATTATTCTCTCAAGAATGATGAAACATTATGGCAATGTCATGATAATAATAATAATAATAACAATAATAATAATAACAATAATAATAATAATAATAATAATAGTTACAAAAATATAAATAATTATAATTATATTACTAAAAATAAAAATAATAATAAAAATAAAATAATGATAATGATAATGATAATAATGATAATGATATTATTATTATTAATAATGTTAATGATATTAATAATAATAATAATAATAATAATGATAATAATAATATGATAATATTATAATAATATGATAATAATATTATTAATAATATTATGAATATTAATAATATTAATATGAATAATAATAATAATAATGATAATAATTCCTAAATAACATATTCAATAATGTTATGAGTTATATTTTAATTGTAAACGCTGCACAAAAGACACAATAATAATAAAACGTGTGTGTTTATTCTCTTCATTCACTAAATGATTTATTTAAAGTTCAGGGTAATGATAGTGATGATGAAGATGAAGATGAAGATGATGACGACACATGGACACTCCTTCAGACTGACTCAGCTCCCTGAGAAATCTGACAAATCTGAAAACTCCAGAGTCCAGAATCACTGAAGGATTCTGAGAAGACGTGTTTCCTCAGAACTCTGCTTCAGCCCATAAATACAGCTTCTGGAGCATGAAGGCTGCACTCCAGACCTCTGAGGGACCACAGTCCAGACCTCCAGCAGGAACAGACTCCAGACCTCTGAGGGACCACAGTCCAGACCTCCAGCAGGACCACAGTCCATACACCAGACCTCCAGACCTCCAGAGGGACCAAAATACAAACACCAGATCTCCAACTGGACCAGAATCTAGACACCAGACCCCCAGCAGGACCAGAGTCCAGTTCATCAGACCAGCTGCTTCGGCCCTCCATTCAGAGAACACCAGTGAGTTTTTACCTCCCTCTTCTTCGGCTGCAGGTGTTTTTTAAACTGATTCTAATGATTTCAGACTTTATTTGAATCCTTCTTCATCTACTTTGTTCCTGACGGGGTGGAGATCATTTGTGAGTTGAAGTAAATCCACCTGAAGACAACAGGGATGCTTCAGAAACATTAATAACGTTAATAATTAAAAACGTCCTCAAACGGTCCGTCTGTAGAATTCTGTCCTTTAAGACAAAACCCTCTCCTCTTCCTGCTGCAGTGCATTGTGGGTACCTGCTCTTCCTGGGTCTGGCGATGTGGGTGGAGCTTGCAGCAGGTATGCCGCCACTGATGAACCCCTTACTGCAGAGCATCATCGGGAGCCTGCAGGAGGCGCTGCAGGAGTCCAACAGAGTCCTCGCTGAGAAGGTGAGAGACAGACTCGGCGTTCTGACAGACGGGTCGGGTCCAGCTGCTTTGTTTTAACGGACCTGGTTTGTGTCTTTGTTTGCGGCGCAGAGCGAGCTGGACCTCAGTGATCTGCTGCAGCCGTGCAATCCGACCGCCGCCCCCCTGGATCAGGTACTCCCTCGTTCTGCACCTTCACCTAGAACTGTACATGTTGTCCTGCAGCTTTCAGTCAAAAGAAAGTGAGACGCATTCATTCGTCATCGTCAGCGGTTCTGCTGGAATCACACAAACAAAAAATCATTTCAAAGAGGAAATAAAAGTAGTTTTGCTGGTTTAAAGTCGTGTGTTTTGTGAATGTGGTTTGGCGCTTCAGGTGGCCCTCCAGCTGACTTATTATCAGGACTGTGCGGAGAAGATTCAGCATTTGTGTCCTGACACTAACGTCTCGTGTAACGTTGTCACGCTGAACAACGACCTGCTGCAACACCTGGTGAGTCTCTGCGCTCTGATTGGTTACCTGGACGTCAACGGTCAGGATTGATCGGTTGATTTTTTTGCGAACATTTTCTGAAATGTGTTTCCAGAACGGGTCGTACCGGGAACCTCCACAGTGTCCCTCCTCCTCCTCCTCCTCCTCCTCTTCCTCAACTCCATCAGACTTCAACCAGATTCGTGCGTCCCTGCAGTGTGTTCACTGCTGGAGCCAGCAGGTGGCAGCGCTGCGTCGATGACGCACCAGACCTCCACCTCAAATCCAATAGTTCTAAAATGTTTTTATATTTATTTTATAATCACAGACGGATCTCTTTCATTTTTAACCCAGTGACACTTTTCAGACATTATTCTTTTTTAATTTATTATCACTTCAGTTTACATTTATAATAGTAATAATAATAATAATAATAATAATGTGTATATTTAATATTTTTGAATAAAATTTCATAAACAGAAGTGTCTTTGAAGCCACGGTGTCTTTATTCTATTTTATATGTTTTACCTGATTTATTTCCTCCTGAGATGAACGTTATTGACAAACAAACAAACAGCTTTAATAACTAAACTAAAGTAGGTCAGCTGTGTAATATTCCTCTGATTTCATGTTTTTATGGACCGTCTTACATCCTTAATGTTTCTGTGTTTATTTCATATTTCACCTCTTGTCAACATTGTGTCGACCTTACTAACGCTGTGAATTGTGGGTAATTCCTTCAGGCAAATTCTGCAGAAATGTAAACTTTAAGACGAATACAAAGAGATTTTAAACTATCAGACATGGATTAAGTACAGATTAATAAATTAATGACTAGGGAAAAAATCTAATAATTGTATTACCAATGTGTGTATATTTACATATGTATATTATTAATCATTATTATATGTATTGATCTCTTTATTTTTCTATTTATTTACACATTTAAATAAATATACAAATGTATTTACGTATGTATAAATATATAAATAAACAAATACATAAATGTGTAGATAAATACATGAACAAAAGACTAAATGCTGAAATGAATAATTAAATACATTAATGAATAAATAAACACAGAACAGTCGGTAATTAAATTACTTAAAGGGGAATTACTAGCGCTAATGCTAATCTTTAGCGCTAATGCTAATTGCAAGCATGCTGGCTGTCGTCATGGCGATGGTGAGATCTGATGTATTGACGTAGTCATGGTGACGTCTCTCGTTGGTTTGTGGACTTGAGTTCTTTGTTTTGGCCGTCGCCATCTTGTTTATTTGCAACCAGTGAACAAGAAGTGACCCTAAATCATCCCCTGCTTCATGGTCTATTAGACACCTGTCAATCAGCGTGTAGCCCCGCCCCTAAATCATCCCCTGCTTCATGGTCTATTAGACACCTGTCAATCAGCGTGTAGCCCCGCCCCTAAATCATCCCCTGCTTTATGGTCTATTAGACACCTGTCAATCAGCGTGTAGCCCCGCCCCTAAATCATCCCCTGCTGTATGATCTATTAGACACCTGTCAATCAGCGTGTAGCCCCGCCCCTAAATCATCCCCTGCTTTATGGTCTATTAGACACCTGTCAATCAGCGTGTAGCCCCGCCCCTAAATCATCCCCTGCTTTATGGTCTATTAGACACCTGTCAATCAGCGTGTAGCCCCGCCCCTAAAGCATCCCCTGCTTTCTGGTGTGTTTGACTCTAAATGGAGCATAATGTACTAAATGAACATCATGCTGTATTGAAGAAGACTGTAAACTAGAGATTGAGACCATAAACTCATGTTTACAATGTTTACTGAGGGAATAAATCAAGAGAGAAGTAGAGTCATTTTAGACTAGACTTCTATACAACCAGAGGAGTCGCCCCCTGGTGGACACTAGAGAGAATGCAGCTTTAACACGTGAAGCTCTGAAGGACTTTAAAGAAGCAGTAAACGTTTCTTCAGTTTCACTTTTAAAAAAGAGAACCAAACTTGATTACATTATTAATCTTTAACATTTAACGTGAAGCCTGTCGGTGTGTTCAGTCATAGTCCTGGTTGTCATGGTGATAAGCCCGGTGGGCGGGGTCTACGTAACCGTCGTCAGGGTCCACGTAGGCGTAGTTCTGCTCTCCGTAGTCCGGGTCGCCTTCAGGGTCGCTCAGACGGTCGGTCGTTTTGACGCCGGCTCTCCGGCCGAGCGCTCGGTACAAAGACACGGTGAAGACGAACTGAACCACCTGGAGACAGAGGAACGTGTCCAGGTGAACAAATACATATAATAATATGCAGGTTTGTTTTCTTATTAACATTAATACATTATAATAAGTGTCCATATCCCTCTGGATATTATTTATTATAGACAATATTCAGGAAGAGGTTTGTTCTACTTCCAGACAGGTTCTGGTTCTGGTTCTGGTTTTATTACCTGGATCAACATGAGAGCGACGTCCATGCCGACGACTGTCAGGATGTTTTCCAGCAGCCAATCAGTGAGCTTCTGTTTACAGCCCTGCAACATAAAAACATAATAAGATAATAAAATAACGAACAGAAAAACAACTTAATATAATATATATAATGTAAAAAACATGCTATAACATAAAAATAAATATATATAAACAGAACAGATTTAACAATTCAACACATTTATAGGAATTTAAAATAAAAATTGTATTATTATTATTTTCATTATTATTATTTGTATATGTTCTCTAGCTGAATGTTTCCTCACCAGGAAGATGAAGTTAAAAAGAGAACTTTATTTATTTAGCTGAAGACTGAGTAGTGAAATAACATGCGAATGTGTAACTAAATGAAATGTTTAATCGTTATTATAATTAATCAATTAATCAATTAATCCTCTGCACTTTTACTTTACTGATATCTTTCTTTGTGAAACAGTTAAAGGCAGTTTTGGCTCAATGTTTCAGGTTTAATTTAAATGTCATGACATGATGCTACCGTAGCATGTGTGTGTGTGTGTGTGTGTGTGTGTGTGTGTGTGTGTGTGTGTGCGTGCGTGTGTGTGTGTGTGTGTGCGTGCGTGCGTGCGTGCGTGCGTGCGTGCGTGCGTGCGTGCGTGTGTGTGTGTGTGTGCGTGTGTGTGTCCCTGTTGTGTTTGTTGATCTGTTACAGGTGCTGATTGGAGGGTCATCAGCTGGATGAGCCTCACCTGGGCTTTAAATACGTCTTCATTTAACAGAGATCCTGTCAGCCTCCAGCATTAGACTGTTTAGGAGTTATTTCTGTTATTGACATTCACTGCCACACACACACACACACACGCACACACACACACACACACACACACACACACACACACACACACACACACACACACACACACATGCACCTCAGGACTGACAACTGATACCAACCTTTTGTATTGTTTAAATTATGTTTGTGTGAAAACAAAACTGCTTTTCTTGGCAGCCAGCTTGTTTGTCTCGGTCTCTGAGTCGGGCTGAGACATATATTTGTGCTCGTCCATTCCTGGTTGACTCGGTGTCGGCATTGAAGTCAGAGATCAGCTGTAGCATTAGTAGCATTAGTAGCATTAGTGGCATTAGTGGCATTAGTAGCATTAGTAGCATTAGTAGCAGCAGTAGCAGCAGTAGCAGCAGTAGCATAGTGGGCTGTGCACCTAGTTTTGAATCGGTTGAGCAATCTGGTTGATAAGGAGACATTTGAGTCTGGTAAGTAGGCTGATTTGCTGATTTGCTTTGTGGGGAAATGAAGGAAGCTGGCTGGTTTAACAAGGTGCTGGTCTGTTTTGTGTTTTTTGCAGAGCTGTTGTGCTGGTGATTTTGTGTCAGAGTCTGGGTGGTCCTCTTTACACGGTGAGTAAATTGCTGATAGTTGGGGTTCTGATAGTGATTCCCTCTGGAGGTTGTTGGGGGGTTCTGATAGTGATTCCCTTTGGAGTTTGTTGGGGTTCTGATAGTGATTCCCTTTGGAGTTTGTTGGGGTTCTGATAGTGATTCCCTCTGGAGGTTGTTGGGGGGTTCTGATAGTGATTCCCTTTGGAGTTTGTTGGGGTTCTGATAGTGATTCCCTTTGGAGTTTGTTGGGGTTCTGATAGTGATTCCCTTTGGAGTTTGTTGGGGGGTTCTGATAGTGATTCCCTCTGGAGGTTGTTGGGGGGTTCTGATAGTGTGGTGATGACAGTGGTTGGAGTAGTTGTCTCTTGGGCGCATCCGAGAGTGCAGGTGGTCGGCCAGTTCATGATGTCTTTACCGGGCCTGCTGGTTTAAGTGCATAAAAACCCACCACAAGTAGCACCTGAAGACTAGGGGGAACTTAGTTAGTCTCTGGTTCTGCAGTTAGAGGGACGGAGCTGTGGTGATGTTTGGCTGTGTATGGGCCGATTGATCGCTGGCTGTTGGAGGGTTTGTGTAACCTTGATTTCATTCTGTATGCATCACTTCTTGGGTGTGTGTGTATTCAGGCATTAAGAGGTAATCATCTGGTTTAGTATGACTACCGTTGAGGACTTATCGAGAGGAGAGGAGTTATTGGAGCAGTGTTTGCTAGAGCAGTTGATGAAAATAGCTGACCGTTTTAAGATGGATGTCGGAGTTGAGCGGTTGAAGGAGAACATGAAGAACATCTGGTTGAAGAGGATGTTCTCCAGTCTAAACTGCAGGCTGTTGGTTCCGCCTCAGACACATTTGGTGCGTCTGCTTTTAGTGGAGCTGGGGGAGTAATCGGAGATTGGTAAACTGACTGGGACGGGGGAAAGGGGGTCCTGTTTAAGAATTTGTGAGTACGGTATGAAGCAAGTACTGCACAGTAAAAAGTATAGACTTTGTAGTTTGCCAATATTGGCGTTTCCCGTATCGTGTTAGGATTCCTAATGGGTACCCTGTTTTTATGGTGGGGGGGGGGGGGGGGGGGGGGGGGTGACGTTTGTTTGAAAATAAAACTCTTTTCTTTTTCTTAACAGCCAGCTTGTTTCTCTCGGTCTCTGAGCCGGGCTGTGACGGTGTGTACCTGGTCATGTGACACGTTGCCCCACCCGTACAGCGGCGCGGTGACATTCGGCAGCTCGGAGCACCAGGACGAGTGGACGGCGGGACGACGGGACCTGAAACAGGAACAAGGAAGTACGTCCGGATTGGTCAGGTTCAGACTCTGGATGTAGGAGTTCTGCAGCCAATCAGAAGGACCCGTCCTGCCACAGCAGCTCTCCTGTGGACGGTAGATCATATCATTACGTTTGTTAGTCTGTTAGCGTGGGACAGAAGCAGAACCCTGTGTGAACGGACGGACGGATGGACGGACGAACAGATCACTCACGTAGCTCTGTATTTTGTCCATCAGGGTGTCCGAACTGTTTTGTCCTCCATACACAAAGATGATCCGGTCCACGGTTTCATCCAGACTCCGTTCAATCTGATCAGGTCAAACACATGAAACATGTATTTATTATATACAGACAGTTTATTAATATTAATGATAATATTGTCTTATTGTCCTGGTGGTTAAGAGTCAGGAACATCAACATGCAACAGTATTTAGTTTCAGGTGAATGTACACGAATAAAAACATAATCAAAAATATTTTTATTCTGTTTCTGCAGATAAATCCGCCGACACACTGGCAAACTTTTAAAAACGAGGCCTATTTTCAGGCCTCAGCTCGAAAAAAGATAAGAAATACCTAATTGAGTGTATAATTAAATTAAAAAATTTTTTTTTTATAAAAATTATATATTTTTGAGATGTGAAAAGTCATGGAAATATCAGTATACATGTTACAGGTTAACATAAGATAAGGATGGAACACAGCACAACTTGGAAAATTCTAAAGCTCGCCCTGGAAAAACAGCAATTTCAGGACATTGTTTTTTGGAAATTATGGAAATCCAAGATTTAAAATATTCCCAGCTCTTATAACAACTGATAAAGGCTCTATATACACAGTTATACATAGATACAGTGAAACATTTATAAAATATAGAGCATATAAAATTGAAAAACCGATGAAATATTCCAATATTTGAATAAAAAAATATTTTTTAAATTAAAAAACACTCTATATCACTTCTCTTTATCACTCCTGATGTTCAATGAATCAAAAGACAGAAGATTGGACATTTTTTGAGTGTTTTAAGCTCTTTCTAAGCCCTTTTTAGTTGTTTAGTTTACGGTGACATACTGCTTCAGATTCAGCCCACTCTCTCTGTTCAGGGCTGTATCTCAGCCCCCCTTTCTCCGATTTTCACCATTGAGACCTCCTTCGAACCGTAGAAGCCAATAGAATTGCCTGGAATTGAAAGCTAGATGATTGACTATTAGCCAATGGGAATGATAAACGTCCCATCTGATGGCAGATCTGAAATCTAATTTGCTGAGCTTCCAACCGTCCCTAGAAGCCGAGGAGTGTTGGAGAGACACAAATCGAACGGATTCACACGGAGCACATGCAGCTGGACATAACAAGCAGTGGAAGTACGGAGATATTTCATTTTTTCGCTGAGATTCGACCAAAAGTGAGTACAATATTCGATGAAAGCTGTGTGACTTTTTGTGTTCGAAGCTGAATATCTCTGCGATGGTTTACCGGAGAGAGAAATGGAAGATATGTCCGTAATCTCCGTCAAGCGGACATGCTTTTTCATGCTGCATGTTTGTAGGTAGCACGTTGCTAACGGACAGTAGCAGCTGTTTTCTCCGGTCTTTTCCAGTCATATCGAGTTATGATTTATGATATTTTGTTATTTGTTTGCTTGGCTGATGGGAGATGTGTTTGTCTCATGTAGAAGTGACCTAGTTCATGTTGTTCCCAGGACGCTGAGGTTTCTGCAGAACTATAACATCATTATATTCGTTCTTCGTGGGTTCTCTGCCAGTTACTTTTAACACAAAACTCTCTAAGTTTTTATGTACTACGTCCCCCAAATGGGGGATGCTCGGGCTGATCTGAGAAAAGATACATACAAACTCAATGCAAAGATGTGAACCAGGAGAACTTCCTGTTCTTTAAGTGAAGTCTGTGCTTCATGTGTTAAAGCTGTGTTCTCTCTAGTGTCCACCAGGGGGCGACTCCTCTGGTTGTATAGAAGTCTAGTCTAAAATGACTCTACTTCTCTCTTGATTTATTCCCTCAGTAAACATTGTAAACATGAGTTTATGGTCTCAATCTCTAGTTTACAGTCTTCTTCAATACAGCATGATGCTCATTTAGTACATTATGCTCCATTTAGAGTCAAACAGACCATAAAGAGGGGATGCTTTAGGGGCGGGGCTACAGTGATTGACAGGTCTCTATCAGATACATATACGTCACATCACTCTTCCTCAGTCCAGATATGGTCACTTCCTGTTCACTGGTTGCAAAAAACCCAAACCAAACTATGTGTATAAACCATCGACTGTGGTTTAAACAATAACACTGCTAGAGCAGCTACAATGTTAGCCTAGCATAGCGCTAATCGAGACCAAAAAAAACAAGTGTTTTAAGCAACAAAATGAAAGCCCTTGTCTCACCTTGTCTCTGTTTATGAGCAGCAGCAGTGTGACGAACAGCTGACCCAGGACCAGCACGATGAGGAAGCCCAGGTACTGAGGAGGACCAGGTGAGTCAGTACACCTTTACCACGAGGGACCGATCACAGCACACAGGTTACATTGGTGGTTACAGAATGGCGACTCACCACCAGCAGCAGGACTCTGACGTCTTTGGCGGCTCCGACGATCCCGACCACACTGACCGCCAACACCGCCAGACCAATCAACATCAGCCCCGCCCCCACGACACGTAGCTCGTCTGTGCACGCATGCGCACACACACACACACACACACACACACACACACACGTTTTGTGGATGTTATGAAGACTTGAGTTTGGAGATTTTGCCGTCGCCATCTTGTTTTTTTGCAACCAGTGAACAGTAAGTGACCATATTTGGACTGAGGAGGAGGTAGAGACCTGTCAATCACCATGTAGCCCCGCCCCTAAAGCATCCCCTGCTTTATGGTGTGTTTGACTCTAAATGGAGCATAATGTACTAAATGAACATCATGCTGTATTGAAGAAGACTGTAAACTAGAGATTGAGACCATAAACTCATGTTTACAATGTTTACTGAGGGAATAAATCAAGAGAGAAGTAGAGTCATTTTAGACTAGACTTCTATACAACCAGAGGAGTCGCCCCCTGGTGGACACTAGAGAGAATGCAGCTTTAACACATGAAGCTTTGACTTCTAGAACCGGAGGTTGTCGCCTGTGTTTAGTAAGCTGGTTAACAACTTTCTGTTTTATTTTTTTACCTGTTTGGTTCAGTTTAAATGGACTCATTTTATCACTTCCTTTTGTAAAACAATATTATTTTCTGTAATAATTCAGAATGGAAGAATCGGATTGGCTGTTTGAGGAGGGAACCAGTGATGATGACTTCCTGTCTGACTACAGAAACACGTCTCTGTGTGAGCCGTAATGTTTGCACGTTATCAGCCGTTGGGAGGTGGCTATGAAGCCAGGCTAACAGTTTCCCTCTGTTTCCAGTCTTTGTGCTAAACTAAGCTATCCTGGTCCTGGAGCTATCGCTACATGTCGTACTGTACCTGAGGCGTGGATGGTCAGGAGGCTTCCTCCGTCAAACAGGATCCAGAGTCCGACGCCGCACACACTGAGACCCA
>NW_027176683.1:1754859-1762359 GCF_023349555.1 Cebidichthys violaceus
GCACAAAGACTGGAAGCAGAGGGAATAAATATCTTTTTTTTTGTCAGTTATCAGATAAAAATCTGTAACTGAACTCGTCTTTGTTTCGTCTCCAGAGATTCTTTCAGTGTTGAATCATAAAACATTATTGGCTGAATGAGATCAGACAGGAAACACAGAGCTCTTCTTCTTCTTCTTCTTCTTCACACTCCGTCACCAAACAAAAGAAAACATGAAACAAGAGTCTTCATGTTCCTCTCTGAGCTCATCCAACATTAGAAATGATCGTCTCTTTGTCTCTTTGTCTCTTTGTCTCCTTGTGTCTTTGTCTCTTTGTCTTTAATGAACATGTTCAGATGTTCTGTCCTCAGAGACTCGATATGTTGTGTTATCCTCACGATGTGAAGCGAGATGTTTCAGCTCTTCGTTCCTCTTTGACGAGAACAAAAACACTCAAAGTTTCATTAAGGTGAAGTGTGTTTGCAGCTGCTGCTCAGCAGCCCTGAGTTCAGGCTGCAGGCAAGTCCTGACACGTCCGCCTGTGAGTCACGATTCAGGTGCTCAGGAAGCTCATGTGCACTAAAAGACACGCTCACATGTACTAGCATCCACTAACGTGTACTAAACCCTTAACTCACCCTTAAAACGTTCAACCCTAACCCTAGATCACATTACCAACAAGTCCCTCAGGTCCACTGTGTGTGTGTGTGTGTGTGTGTGTGTGTGTGTGTGTGTGTGTGTGTGTGTGTGTGTCAGTAATCATGACCATGTGGCAAAACATTCAATAAAGTTTTGTAAAAAGTTGAGCAGTATTTTCTACTTCCTGCTCGAACACAGAATGTTCTTGTCTGAAATGAACAATATAAAAATATTACAAACACACGAAAATATACTGAAGTACAAGTACAGTACTGAAGTATAAATACTTAGTTGTTGCAGGTCTGAAAAAAAACATAAAATTCTCCAAAACACCCAAAAGAAGAAAGAAAGAAAGAAAACGTCCAGAGTCTTTGTTTAGGTTAGCCTAGCTTAGCACAAAGACAGGAAGTAAAGGGGGAGGTGTCTCACTTTCTTCTTCTTCTGCTGTATTTCCCTCCTCAGGAGACGCAGGAGGCCGTGAAGAAGAGACGACCACCTCCGACTACTACGACAACGACTACCCGTCAGCGACGCCGACGGCGGACTACGACTACACCGCCACCTTCGACTACTACTACGGTGAGGCAGCAGTACTCACAGTACTCACAGTACTCACAGTACTCGTGGTGCTAGCAGCAGTACTAACAGCAGTACTTGTGTTGCAGTGACCGGATCGTATCCCGCTCATGTCGCTGAAGTCAACCAGGTGAGACAGAGTGTTTACAAGTCACATGACTCACCTGGAAACACTCACATGAACATAAAGAAACAGTAGAACAAGCACATTACAGCTGATATGAATGTATACAGTATACATGTGAAAATATGACATAATTATGTATAACATAAACATATTAAATACATATAGGACAATATAAACAGTGTAACAGTATAACTTAAATTAATATATATTATAGATTAAAAATATATATGAACTATGAACTTATAACATAAATATATTGTATATACATGTATAATATAAATACAACTTAAAGTGTTGTATTTAAATGCATAATATCAGTATATCAGTACAAGTACATAGTTGTAGATGTCTGGTGTTCTGCTGCTCACGGATCCTGTAAACAAAGAACGAGCTGTCATCAGTGACTCATCCTCTCTGGTCGTCTGATTGGTCCGCTTCGTCACGGCAGCGTTAACAAAATAAAGTGACTACTGTTCGGGTCCAGAGACGCCCGAGGGGGACAGGAAGTCCATCCCAAAATAAAAGCCTGTGATGTTCGATTAGTTCCAGCAACACTGACCAGTCTCTGTTTTACGGCTCCGCCCACGGACTCGAACGCAGTGTGTGTGATGTCATAACCGTGACCTCTGCGTGACCTCTGCGTGACCCCCCCCCCCCCCCATCAGGCCTCTGGGATTGGTCGGGTGAGTCCGCTGCTCCTGCTGGGATTGGCTGTCCACCAGATCTGGAACTGATGGAGGGGCGGAGCCAAAGACCTGCACCTGTAGACAGGTGAGAGATATTTATATACATATATGTATATATATGTGTGTGTATATATATATATATATATATGTATATATAAATATAAATGTATTTATATATATATAAATATATAAATTTATAAATATATTTATATATATATAAAAATATATTTATAAATTTATATACATATATAAATACATTTTTATATATATATATATAAATATATACATTTATAAATATATTTATATATATAAATATAAATGTATTTATATATATATAAATATATTTATAAATTTATATATTTATATATATATATATATTTATATATATATATATTAAATGATCTTTGGACTTCATGAACATTTTTTGATTTTTTCAACTCAAATATTGTGACTAAATGATGACCTAATACGATGGTTTTAATAAATTCAGTTCAAACGGAAGTCAACCTCTGATGCAACTCTGACATCACTTCCTGTCTGACTCTGCTGTTCTATCAAAATAAAAGACAGACTGTCCCAAAAATTCCTGTCTCCTCCTCCTCCTGTCTCCTCCTGTGTCCTCCCGTCTCCTCCTGTCTCCTCCTCCTGTGTCCTCCTGTGTCCTCCCGTCTCCTCCTGTCTCCTCCTCCTCCTGTGTCCTCCCGTCTCCTCCTGTCTCCTCCTCCTCCTGTGTCCTCCCGTCTCCTCCTGTCTCTTCCTCCTCCTGTGTCCTCCTGTGTCCTCCTGTCTCCTCCTGTGTCCTCCTGTCTCCTCCTCCTCCTGTCTTCTCCGGTGTCCTCCTGTGTCCTCCTGTCTCCTCCTGTGTCCTCATGTCTCCTCCTGTGTCTTGCTGTCTCCTCCTGTGTCCTCATGTCTCCTCCTGTGTCCTCATGTCTCCTCCTGTGTCCTCCTGTCTCCTCCTGTGTCCTCATGTCTCCTCCTGCAGGCCTCTGACCTCACATCAGCTGCTGATCAATAACCAATCACAGGCTGAGGATCATCAATAACCTGCTGACATCACTTCCTGTCTTATCAGAAACCTTCGGAGCGTGTGATTGGTCGACTGAATAAATGATGTCACACAGTCGGTCTGATGATGTTATCAATCGATGACTCGTGCTGTAATCAATAATCATAATAAATCCTTATTGATCATTTCATCTGTTGGTTCATTGAACAGAGACACATTATTACATGAAATATTAATACATGAAATATTATTACATGAAATATTAATACATGAAATATTATTACATGAAATATTATTACATGAAATATTATAACATGAAATATTATTACATGAAATATTATTACATGAAATATTAATACATGAAATATTATTACATGAAATATTATTACATGAAATATTATAACATGAAATATTATTACATGAAATATTAATACATGAAATATTATTACATGAAATATTATTACATGAAATATTATAACATGAAATATTATTACATGAAATATAACATGAAATATTATTACATGAAATATTATAACGTGAAATATTATTACATGAAATATTATAACATGAAATATTATTACATGAAATATTAATACATGAAATATTATTACATGAAATATTATTACATGAAATATTATAACATGAAATATTATTACATGAAATATTAATACATGAAATATTATTACATGAAATATTATTACATGAAATATTATAACATGAAATATTATTACATGAAATATAACATGAAATATTATTACATGAAATATTATAACGTGAAATATTATTACATGAAATATTACATGAAATATAACATGAAATATTATAACATAAAATATTATTACATGAAATATTATAACATGAAATATTATTACATGAAATATTATTACATCATATATTATTACATCAAATATTATTACATCAAATATTATTACATTAAATATTACATCATATATTATTACATCAAATATTATTACATTAAATCTTATTACATCATATATTATTACATCAAATATTAATGAGACAGATCACATGATCACAAACAGGCCACGCCCCCCTCATGTGTGATCACCTGACCTTAAGGAGAGGCTTCATGTTTCCTTCCTCCCTTTGTTCTCCCTCCTCATCATGTGTGAGTTCATATTCAACACTTTATTTACTTCATTATGATTTATGTATCTATGTATGTATTATATATCATATTTATTGATCATATTTATTAATTATATTTAATGATGCTTGTTTTCCAGGAGACTCCCTGATCCATGAGGGTCCACATGTCCTCTGGCGCCCCCTGCAGGACAGACTGTGACTACTGCTGTTGAGTCACAGTGAATGAATCTTTAATGTTTTATTTTGTAACCGTATTTATTATTATCTATGCATGTTTGGGTTGTTTTCCACAGTATTGATTATTATTAATTATCATTGATATTAGAGGTCTGTCTGTCTGTCTGTCTGTCTGTCTGTCTGTCTCTCTCTCTCTGTCTCTAAGTATTCATACTTTTAAATAAAAATACAGTTACAAGTAAAAGTACTACAGAAGTATTATCAGAGAAGTGTATTTAAAGTACCAAGTAAAAGTATTAATTATTCAGAATAATGTACTGTACATAGTTTGTTTATATATATATATATATATATATATATATATATATATATATATATATATTTTTAGTATTGATCAGGATCAGTATTGGAGAGAGAACCTGAACACCTGAAGTAAACAACGGTGACTCAGCAAATAGCATCTTTTATTAAATATAAAACAAAACTTTTTTAAATTGTGGGAACAAAAGCGGAGCCTCAGTAACACGAGAAGGAGAAGTTCCAACACACACAGAGGTCAGTGAAGTACACACGGCCAAACCCGGTTCAGGTAAAACACACCTGAGACACAAACTAAAGTTCTGTCAAATCAAACCATCAATCAGTCCAAACTGGACCTCTGACTCAGTCCCAGTCCAGAACTAGACCCCCCCCCTCAGTCCCAGTGCGTCTGTCCCGCCATGGACATGTACTCGTCCAGCTGAGCGTCCAGCCGGCTCCTGGACGTGGACATGTACTCGTCCAGCTGTGCGTCCAGCTGCTGCTTCGTCGGCACGCGGCCTTTGCTCAGGCCCCGCCTCCTGGAGACAGTGGCCCCGCCCCTCCGCAGGTGTGTTCGTCCTGTAAAAAGATGAATGAATGAAGACGATTTTCAGGATTATTCTGAAGGTGTTTCCATGATGTTTGTTTCGTTATTCAAACAGCTCTACAGTTCAGGTGTGTGTAATACTTAGTGATGAACACCTGCGCTACAGGTGAGTGTGTTCAGGCTCAGTGTCACTTATGTTGATCCACTGACCCGTCTGCTTCTGGATGTTTCTGGTCCTCAGGAGGCGACGCTGACCGAGTCGACTCTGAAGGTTACCTCGTCCTGCACAGGGAGCACATACGGGTTCAACGTCATAGCAGCTACAACGTCATAGCGGCTACGGCTACAACGTCATAGCGACTACAACGTCATAGTGGCTACGGCTACAACGTCATAGCGGCTACAACGTCATAGTGGCTACGGCTACAACGTCATAGCGGCTACGGTTACAACGTCATAGCGGCTACGGCTACAACGTCATAACGGCTATAATGTCATAGCGGCTACGGCTACAACGTCATAACGGCTACGGTTACAACGTCATAACGGCTACAATGTCATAGCGGCTACGGCTACAATGTCATAGCGGCTACAACATCATAGCAGCTACGGCTACAACGTCATAACGGCTACAATGTCATAGCGGCTACGGCTACAACGTCAAAGCAGATACAACGTCATAGCGGCTACAACGCAATAGCGGCTACAACGTCATAGAGGCTACAATGTCATAGCGGCTACAGCTACAATGTCATAGCGGCTACAACGTCATAGAGGCTACAATGTCATAGCGGCTACAGCTACAATGTCATAGCGGCTACAACGTCATAGAGGCTACAATGTCATAGCGGCTATGGCTACAACGTCATAGCGGCTATGGCTACAACGTCATAGCGGCTACAATGTCATAGCGGCTACAATGTCATAGAGGCTACAATGTCATAGCGGCTACGGCTATAACGTCATAGCGGCTACAACGTCATAGCGGCTACGGCTACAAGCTACGGGTACAACAACATAGCGGCTACAGGTACAGGTGAAGAGGTGAACAGAGAAACCACCACCAGGTACTCACGTCTGCAGGTGAAGCTGGTTGTCCACCTGTACTTGCTCATGAAGCTCCAGAAGCCTGGAGGTCTGGAGGTCGAGAGGAGACGAGTCTCCTGCTGGCCGCCGAGTCGAGTCCAGACACTCCTCCTCGTGAAGCGCTGCGTCACCGCCACAGACGGGTATCGGGTCTGGATCAGGACCGGGATCAGATGGTTGACCAGGTAGGTAGCACGCACACCTGGTGAAACCCCTCTGACATCACTCATTGTCTACAGATCTGTGACTCACCTGCAGGTGGAGCGGTGAGGACCTCTCTCTCTCCATCAGCAGGACCACCTGTGGGGGGCCACACCTCATCCTCTGCTGCAGGACAGGGTCTAAGGTCCTGATTCTGCTCCGGATCAGCTGGTCCACCAGCACCTGAGAGAAGCTACAGACAGACAGACAGACGTTAAGGATAAACTGCAGTCACACTGGACTTTACATGAATGTACCTTTAGAGATGAAGTGTGTGTCTCACCGCTCATTGAGAGACACCGTTGAGGTGCTTCTCAGGTAAAAACCTCCTGGTTGTGGTGGATCCATCCTCCCGTCTGTCTGACTCATTCTGCTCACAGTCACTGAACTCTGGCGGGTGAAGACACACAGCTGAGCCGAATCTGGTTCACCTGCGGGCTGATTAACAAAGACAAACGCCCCTTTAATCACCGAGAAGACGAACGCGACGGAGTCCCTTGAACCCAGTGAGAGGACCGACGCTCCTCTTCAGTTCGGCTCACACACACGACCAGCAGCGGCGAGTTAACGTGGTTCAAATGAGCTGCAAGCAAAACGTCGCCTCACATTTTCTCTCCGTGTGCAAAAACAGCCGGCCACGTGATGAGATTTTAAGCTAACAAGCGTTAGCTTAAAATCCTTTACTTTGTCTCTGTGAATGTGACGACATGTTTACATACGTTTATAACTGTTGATGAAGGGGAGTTGAAGCTAAAGCTAGTTAGCTAAATCTAATTAGCTTTACTTTGAAGCTAAAGCTAGTTAGCTTTACTTCACACATCATTTAATGTTTCCCAAAATGAGCTTTAATTATTTCATGAAGAGTATCGAGGATTAACCGGATGTTTAAGCTAACAAAGCTAACTAACTTAGCAACATCTCCGGTAAATTGAAGAGTATTGTTAGCTTAGCTAAGCTAGTTAATAACTCACGTGTCACGGGTAATCCTCGCGCTGCTGCGACTTCATCAGTTCAGACTGAGTAGAAAACACAAAAAAGTATAAATAGAATCTTCAACTAACGG
>NW_027176683.1:1767359-1829293 GCF_023349555.1 Cebidichthys violaceus
TCCCAGATGCTCCACATTCAGCGGTTCTTTAGTTGTTCTCCTGTGTTCTCGTAGAACAGAGAGTCTGAGCAGCAGACTGGGTGTGTCACCAGCAGACAGTAATTATCAGACCGGAGGACGTAAACATGGTTCACACTTCAGACCGCTCTCCACATCATCCTGTCGATGAACAAACCAGGAACCAGAAGAACCACCGCAACAAGCCCCAGAACTCTTTTTTAGGGTTGCTTGAAGAACCAAAGGACACTCCTTTAGAACCCTTCAACAATCCAAAAAAACGTTCTCAAAGAACTTCAAGACCTGATGAAGAACCCTTCAGCCCACTCAATAACCCTCTAACCCCCCAAAGTACCCTGACACCTCGTAGAACCCCAATAACCCCTTCCAGGAATTTTTAAGAACCCTTAATACGTTAGATTATCCATCATCCCTTGAAACCTCCTCATAACCTACAAACCTTCTGAAGAACCCCAGGAACCTCCGTAAGTACCCCAAACTTTTAGAACCCTTTGAACCGGTCCAAAGACCCTTCCCCAAAGAACCGCGAGTGCTTTGAAGACCACCTGGTGACGGTGGCCGGGTGACGAAGTGGAGCAGACAGCTAGCAAACAGCTAGCAGCTAGCAGCTAGCGACCTGAGACCACACCCACCTGTCACTCCAAGAGGCCACGCCCTCAATTATATTTAACTTTAAGCCTTAATGTAACTGACAGATGAACAGGATGTTATCTATAGAGACCAGAACTGTTTATAGTACCAGACTGTAAACATGTTTATGTCTGCTGTAGAGTTCCACATAGACGTCTATGGGGACTCACTCTCTTTAGGAGCCTCAAAAGCGCCGTTTGAGGAACTGCAGTTCAGCGTTGGCTTTATTTCTCAGCACCAAAGTTTACTTCCTGGACATCGTTTCTGGACTACAGGTCTACTGGACTATGTGAAACACTTTATTAAGGTCACCTGGAAGTTCTATAAGAAGCATTCGAGGCTTCCCCCGAAACCCGGACCGTTGTCAAGCACCTTTTAACGGCTTTTCAGAACCCTGATGTTCTCTTAAAGAACCCTGATATGTTCTCTTAAAGAACCCTGTGACTCTGCATAAGTCATGCAGAACTTTGAGGGAAGTCCTTTATGGATCAAAGGAACCTTCAAAACAGAAAACTGATATGAGAGCAGACTGAAGACTGTGTGTGTGTGTGTGTGTGTGTGTGTGTGTGTGTGTGTGTGTGTGTGTGTGTGTGTGTGTGTGTGTGTGTGTGTGTGTGAAGAGGAGGAGGAGGAAGGGCAGGCTGGCTTGTTTTGTCTGAAACACAGGAAAGGGGCCGGGTTAACTTAAGCCAGACTCTGTGTGTGTGTGTGTGTGTGTGTGTGTGTGTGTGTGTGTGTGTGTGTGTGTGTGTGTGTCTGTGTCTGTGTGTGTGTGTCTGTGTGTGTGTGTGTGTGTGTGTGTGTGTGTGTGTGTGTGTGTGTGTTTGTGTCTGTGTCTGTGTGTGTGTGTCTGTGTGTGTCTGTGTCTGTGTGTGTGTGTGTGTGTGTGTGTGTGTGTGTGTGTGTGTGTGTGTGTGTGTGCAGACAGACAGAAGGGAATGTGTACACGTCTAGAGTTTGTTTCTTGAATCTCACCACAGAGTTTCTACACTGTAAAAAGTTACTAGTAAGTCAGTACTAACAAGAGTCAAGTTAGTGATTTATTAAAACTAGTAATAATGTTAATGTTTTATTAATAATGTTAATAATGTTAATAATGTTAATGTGTCACTTTGCGTAATTGTGGTAACATTTCTCAATATTTTTACAAACACAATCGATTAATCCATAATAACAATAATCATTAGTTAATAGTTAAAAATTAGCTCAACAGTAAATGAGTCAGACGAGCTTCGCTAACGTTAGCTTTGTCTGTTACATATATTAGCACGCTAACGTTAGCTTTGTCTGTTATAGAAATTAGCACCCTATCATTAGCTTTGTCTGTTACATATATTAGCATGCTAACGTTAGCTTTGTCTGTTACATATATTAGCACGCTAACGTTAGCTTTGTCTGTTACAGATATTAGCACGCTAATGTTAGCTTTGTCTATAATAGATATTAGCATGCTAACATTAGCTTTGTCTGTTACATATATTAGCATGTTAACGTTAGCTTAGTCTGTTACTGATATTAGCACACTAGCGTTAGCTTTGTCTGTTACTGATATTAGCTTGCTAACGTTAGCTTAGTCTGTCATAGATATTAGCACGCTAATGTTAGCTTTCTCTGTTATAGATATTAGCACGCTAACGTTAGCTTTCTCTGTTACAGATATTAGCACGTCTAACGTCGCTAAATACTACAATAGCCAAGATCCTCAGCTGCTGTCGCCATCATAACAAGTAGAAAACCCGTCGTATCCCAAACTGATCCAGAATCAGACTTAACAGATTCATGATGAATTGTATAATGTTAGTGTCAAACTCTGTGATTGGATGATTGTTAGTGAAATGCACCCTGGGAGTCGTAGTTGTCTTCTGTCCTCAAGTTTTTTATCAAAGAACTAAAATGTTTTGTCTCCTGAATGATTTGTTTTGTTTCTGGTTTTAAAAATAAAGGAAGAAAATTAAGCTGACTGACTCGTTACGACGGACATTTTTTACAGTGTGTGTGAGTGTGTGTGTGTGTGTTTTGTCTGTAGACCCTTATCCCTGCCCTTCACCTGTGCACACAAAACACACTCTGCTCTGATTGGCTGTAGAATTATTATCCAATGAGACGTTTGGGTTAAGGGACCGCATTATGTCAGTGTCCACACAACGATAGAAGTACAGGTTTGTGTGTGTGTGTGTGTCATGCCAAACCACGACCATGACATCATGTCTGACCTCACGTGTGTGTGTGTGTGTGTGTGTGTGTGTGTGTGTGTGTGAACATCACACATAAACAGCTGAAACATAAATAAACTTTGATTCTATTTATAAACATTCATGATGTCGTCATGTAAAATGTTAAATAGGTGTAAAACCTCGTTTGTCTTTTAATTTAAAGCTGTTTGTAGGTTAAACCTGGTTCTGACCCTCAAACCTCTGGGGAAGTGAGGCCAGACCAAATGTCGTCCCTCTAAAGATGTAAAACTCACATTGGTTCTCACAAAGATAGATATGCAAGTACACACAAACACACACACAGTTTCCATGGTAACTGCTGTTCACCATGACTCAGTTCTCACAGAGTTTATTTAAATTTCCTTTAAGCATGTTTCCTGTCCCTGACCTGTCTGTCCCTGACCTGTCTGTCCCTCACCTGTCTGTCTCTGACCTGTCTGTCCCTGACCTGTCTGTCTGTGACCTGTCTGTCCCTCATCTGTCTGTCCCTCACCTGTCTGTCCCTGACCTGTCTGTCCCTGACCTGTCTGTCTCTGACCTGTCTGTCTCTGACCTGTCTGTCCCTCACCGGTCTGTCTCTGACCTGTCTGTCCCTCACCTGTCTATGTCTGACCTGTCTGTCCCTCACCTGTCTGTCCCTCACCTGTCTGTCTCTGACCTGTCTGTCCCTCACCAATCTGTCCCTCACCTGTCTGTCTCTCACCTGTCTGTCCCTGACCTGTCTGTCTCTGACCTGTCTGTCTCTCACCTGTGTCTCTCACCTGTCTGTCCCTGACCTGTCTGTCCCTCACCTGTCTGTCTCTGACCTGTCTGTCCCTCACCTGTCTGTGTTTGACCTGTCTGTCCCTCACCTGTCTGTCTCTGACCTGTCTGTCCCTCACCTGTCTGTCCCTCACCTGTCTGTCTGCAGGTGGCAGGTAGGAAAGGCTTCCCTCACGTGATCTACGCTCGTCTGTGGCGTTGGCCCGACCTCCATAAGAACGAGCTGAAACACGTGAAGTTCTGTCAGTTTGCGTTCGACCTGAAGTACGACAGCGTGTGTGTGAACCCCTACCACTACGAGAGGGTGGCGTCACCCGCCACAGGTAGACCTCGTTAATATTCATGAGTACAGGACGCCTCCTCAGCTCATTGGTCACCATCGTGGTCTCTGTCTCTGTCTTCCTTCAGGTCCTCCGTCTCTGATAAAGGAGGAGTTCATGCAGGACTGTCTGCAGGTGGACCTGCCCCCCCACTCCGACCCCTACAGCATGTATCCCAGCATGCCCCTCTCTCCTCCAGGTCTGTCCATCACATCGGTTTTACTTCACGTAGAGAGGATAAGTCCAGCTAGCTAGCCAAGCTAACAAGCTGAACTCTGCCCTTGACTACTGTACATCTCTATTCAGATGAATGTTTGTGCGTGTTGACGTCCTGCGCTCTGTCTTGCAGGCAGCACCTCCATGACGGCTGCACCTCTGTCAGCTGTTGGCACCGGGAGGAGCGGTGGGGGGGTCTGCAGCGAGGGCCCCGGACTCCTTCAGATCGCCCCGCCTCAGGACCACGGGGGCCACGCCTCCCCGCCTCACCCCCCCCAGCCTTCTCACCCTCACACCCCCACCTCCCCACACCAGCCCGACTACAGCAGCCCCCCCAAAACTGGTACTGTACCTACACACATCAGCATTAAGAGTACCAGTAGTACTACTAGTTATGGGAGTAGTGCCATTAGTAGAAATATTAGTAGTAATAATAGTAGGCATATAGTTCCAGAAGCAGTCCCAGTACAAGTAGTAGTAGTAACAGCTGTAGTAGTTGTAGTAGCAGTAGTAGCAACAATTTGAGTACAAGTAGCAGTAGCACTAGTAGCATTTGCTGCAGAAGTAGTAGCAGTAGTATTAGTAGAAATATCAGAAACTAGCAGTATTAGCAGTAGTTGTCATGACAGTTCCAGCGGCATTTCTAGTACATTTAGTAGTAACAGTTAATGCAAGCAGTAGAATCTGTTGTACTAGTTACCAGTAGTAGTAGAGTAGAAGTAGTAACAACATATCTAGTAGAAGTAGCAGTAGTACTATTCCCATTAGCAGCAGAGGTAGTAGCCATAATTGTAGTAGAATTAGCAGTAATAACACCAGCAATACTACCGGTAGCAGCAGAAGTAGTAGCTGTAACAGTAGTAGTAGTAGTAGTAGTAGTAGTAGTAGTGGGAGAAGTAGTAGTAGTAGTAGTAGTAGGAGAAGTAGTAGTAGTTGTAGCAGCCGTTACAGTGGTAGTCGTAGTAGTAGTAGTAGTAGTAGTAGGAGAAGTAGTAGTAGTTGTAGCAGCCGTTACAGTGGTAGTAGTAGTAGTAGTAGTAGGAGAAGTAGTAGCTGTAGCAGCAGTGGTAGTAGTCGTAATAGCTGTATTAGCTGTAGTATTAGGCATAGTACTACTAGCAGTAGCAGCAGAAGTAGTAGTAGTACCACAGTAACAGTAGTACTATGAGACAGATACTGACCTTTGTCCTGTTTGTCTCTGCAGCCATCTGGCCAGGTAATAGCCCCGCCCCCTACAGCCCAGCAGGACAGAGAGGGCGGAGCCACCAGCAGCATCCATTACATCATCACCACCACGCCCCCAACACTCACTTCTGTATGACATCATGAAAAATATCAAACTGAAGTACTGCAGTAGTAGTACTTTACTGTTGTACTGTTCAGTGGTAAATTATACTGAGTCTAAATGTTTGTTCCTGCAGGGTCACAGCACCACAGTACGGCTCCGTATCCACAACCTGTGTCCAACCACCGAGGTACTCTGTCCAAGAATGTGATTTTTTAAAAACGTCCTCACTTTTAAAAAATGTCTCACTTTCCAAAACCTTCCAATATTGTCTTCACTCCCCGCCCCGTCTCTGTCTCTGTTGTTTGACTTTGTCCCCCCACCTTGTCCTCATTTGTCCCTCAGGTCCGGAGTTCTGGTGCTCCATCTCTTACTTTGAGTTGGACGTTCAGGTCGGGGAGATGTTTAAGGTCCAGTCCAGCTGTCCTCTGGTCACGGTGGACGGTTACGTCGACCCTTCAGGAGGAGACCGTTTCTGTTTGGGACAGCTGAGTAATGTCCACCGCACCGCCTCCAGCCACCGAGCCAGGTGACCAGTCCCACCAGTACCAGACCCACCAGTACCCGTCCCACCAGTACCAGTCCCAGTGGTATCAGGAGGAGGTGTAACGTCAGCAGGTTGAAACTCACACGGCTCGTTCTTCTTCTTCTGCGTCTTGTTTCCCTGCAGGCTCCACATCGGTCGGGGGGTTCAGCTGGAGTGTCGGGGGGAGGGGGACATCTGGATGCGTTGCCTTAGCGACCACCCGGTGTTTGTCCAGAGCTTGTACCTGGACCGCGAGGCGGGCCGAGCACCTGGAGACGGAGTCCACAAGATCTACCCCGGAGCTTACATCAAGGTGAGTGTGTCGCTATGCAGACGACTCTCTGCTGTTCAGCAACAGATCCTCACAGAAGAATATTACAACATTATTATACAATTATATTATATTATAACTCATCATCCCTTTTTCTTTTTAGTAAACTTGACGACTTATTAGCTGGAGGCAGAACAATGATACGAACACGTTAGTGAACGCTGGCTAGCAAGTTTTGTTACCTTGTTCTTTATAATGGCTGAAATGTTCAGTCAGTCACTGGACAAAGTTAACATGAACACTGCTGTCGCCAGATCATTTTCTGTAACCAGTGTAGCATTGAAGCACTGAAGCATTGAAGCATTGAAGCACGGTGGAATTAGCAGGCTAGCTAGGTAGCCAGCCGTCCGCTAGTTAGCTTGCTAATTCCACCGTGCTTCAATGCTACAATAAGAAGAAGAACATAAACCATCAGAGAGTCATCTCTCTGATGGTTTAGTATGTTTCTCACCTGTCTGTCTCTCACCTGTCTGTCTTTCCAGGTGTTCGACCTGAGGCAGTGCCACAGACAGATGCAGCAGCAGGCGACAGCAGCTCAGGCATCGGTAGTGACTCAGGCAGCAGCGGTTGTCGGTGCAATTCCCGGGCCGAACAGCGTGGGGGGGATCGCCCCTGCAGTCAGTGAGTATCACCTGTCTGACTGTCTCTGTCACTCTCTCTCTCTTTCTCTCTCTCTCCCTCTCTCTCTCTCTCTCTCCCTCTGTCTCTCTCTGTCTCTCTCTCTCTCAGTCTCTCTCTCTCTCTCTCTCAATTTTCAATTTTTTCAATTTCAATAGCTTTATTGGCATGAAAGTTTAGAAACAGTATTGCCAAAGCATCAACAAAAATAAACATACAATAATATTAATACACAATAACATTAATATACAATATTGTTAATATAACATCTAGATTGATTATTAATTACATACGTACAGTGTGTGTGTGTGTGTGTGTGTGTGTGTGTGTGTGTGTGTGTGTGTGTGTGTGTGTCACTCACTGTCCCTCATGTTGTGACATGTTAGGACATATTGGGTCAGCTAGATACTTCCTATCTCCTTCTCCTAGGAGTATTTTTAATTTTGAGTTGTTATTACATGTTTTAAAATCTGAAATTACAGAGTTGAATTTGTTAAAGTAAAAGTTCCTAATTTGATTGAACGCTTCACATTTTAGGAGGAAGTGCATCTCTGTCTCGGTCTCACCTGTCCCACAGTGACCACATGTTCTGTTCTCCTTTGGTGTCCATGTCTTCTTGTGTCTTCCTCTTTCTATTTCCAGTGTGTGGTCACTGAGCCTGTACCTGTCTCTCTCTCGCTCTCTCTCTCTCTCTCTCTCTCTCTCTCTCTCTCTCTCTCTCTCTCTCTCTCTCTCTCTGTCTCTCTCTGTTTCTCTCTCTCTCTCTCTCTGTCTCTCTCCCTCTCTCTCCCTCTGTCTGTCTCTCTGAGCCCAGATGTGCTGAGTGAAGGTGTGACTTCCTGTCTCCCTCCAGGTGTGTGTTCAGCAGGTCTCGGTGTAGACGACCTGCGTCGGTTGTGCATCGTGCGGCTGAGCTTCGTTAAAGGTTGGGGGTGCGACTACCCGCGTCCGAGCATCAAGGACACGCCCTGCTGGCTGGAGGTCCACCTGCACCGAGCGCTGCAGCTGCTCGACCAGGTGCTGCACGCGCTGCCGCCGCGAGACCACGCCCTCTGACACAGGTGGGCTTCACCCGTGGTGCTGCAAGGTGGGCGGGGTTTAGCTCACGGGACGGCCAATCGGCCGAGAGACAAAGCCGCTCGGGAGACATCACCTGAACCCCGACGCCGCCTACCTGTCGGGGGGGGTTCATAAGCTCCGCCCCCGTGCCGCAGCTCATTGGTTCGGTTCAGAAAGGCTTCAGACAATCAGCCAGCATCACTTCTCTTCTGTCAGTCAAATGAGTTTCCAGGGTTACCAGCATCCAGTGTAGCTCATTGAAGGGTCAGTTCACCGGTTCATTCATTGTTATCTTCAACATCTCTGTAAAGGTTCCCGGACTAGACGGGGTCCAGATCCAAAGACCTGCAGCTTAGGTTCATTGAGTGTTAAATGCACTAGTCCAGAATCTGTACTAGTCCAGAATCTGCACTGGTCCAGAATCTGTACTGGTCCAGAATCTGCACTGGTCCAGAATCTGCACTGGTCCAGAATCTGTACTGGTCCAGAATCTGCACTGGTCCAGTCCAGTACGATCACATCTGAGCGGTGGCGTCCCTCAGGGCTCCGTCCTGGGTCCTCTGTTATTCTCGTTTCTCTCATCATCGTGACGTCTTCATGAGTTTATGAGATCTGGACCTTCTGAAGTCTTTGTCTCACCTGCTGCATGTTTCATGAATCAGCCACAATCAGCTGTTCCATTTTCCACAGAGTGATGTCATCGTTTCTTTATTGGTTATTTATTTTTAATAATTATTTACCAAAGATTCATTTCCTGCCCTTGGTGACATCACATCCTGTTTACTCTGTCAGATTATTTATTCTGTCTTCAGTTTTTTTTATCTCTCATCTGTTTTTTCATTTTTATTATCATATTTTTATATTCTAAAAGCTTTTATACTGAAAGGGTCTATAACTGTAAAATCTGCTGTTTATTCAAAATAAAAGTTTTCTTATAAAAAAAATCAGCTGCTTCTTTATTTTCATTATACTACAACTACTACCTGCAGTACTATCACGACACTGATACTTGTACTGCTATCACTATTCATTATACTACAACTACTACCTGCAGTACTATCACGACACTGATACTTGTACTGCTATCACTATTCATTATACTACAACTACTACCTGCAGTACTATCACGACACTGACTTTGTTTTTTATTGTTTTAGCCAACTTTTTTTAAAGGTGCTATGATCATAGTTATGAATACTTGTAATACTACTTGTTTAAGGACCAGGGTGTTAAACCAATAACATATAACAATAAAAACATCTTAAATGTTCACATTGCCGAGTAAAGATAATATAGATTCATACTTGTTGTTTATGAACTGAAGGCGTCAGTGAAATATGGCGCCAATGAGGACAAGAGTGGGCGTGTCTAAAGTTTAAATGTTCCATGTTCGCCTTCTCATTGGTTACCACGAAGTAACGCCTCGGCGGTTGTAACCAATCGTAGAGAAGAGTGTCGCATAATGAGCTGTTGTGGGAGGGGCCCAACGAGTGGCTCATCATCAAACCAATGAGAGAGCAGCGTCTGAAAATAGATGAATATTCATTATAAAAGGGGGCGTGGTCTCGCTGTGGCGGTCGGGCGCGAGCGAACATGGCGGTTTAGTTGTCGCCTGATATCTCCTGGAGGAAGACGCGCAGAGAGCCGCTTCATCTTCTGTCCCTTTGTTTCGGTGTTTCATTGTATTGTTTTCTGCTCGGACTCACAACATGGAGATGAAGAAGAGGATCAGCTTAGAGCTGAGGAACAGAAACCCAGCGGAGGTGAGTGAACTACAACTCGTAATCATCTTTATTTCACCGCTCACGTTATTTACAGAAGGACCCGGATGCAAGCTCGAGACCCGGAGCCGAAAAATGACGATATTAAAAAAAAAAAAAACATTCCGCGCGGAGAGGACGTCGACATTTTATTTCCGACATTTTGAACCAAAAAAAAAAAATGGCGCGTCGAACCAGACTTCATTCTTAAATCTGCAACCTACACGTTTACTCGGTTTTAAGTCAAAGTGCTCCTCTGTACCGGCACGATTTAAACCGTCTGTGTTATTCTTCACACCCTGCCGGTCCGTTCGGCTCACACTAAACCCAACAACAGTATGTTAGTTTAGATTATTAGTCTAAACTAACATATCTAGACTAGGATCCTAAGGTTCCCGCCCGCTCGCTGTGTGCTGGTGGTGTAAACAACGCTCTAAAAACGGCTCCTTCTAAAGGGAGTCTGGCAAGCGCTTGAGTCGGTGTGTCCGACCGACAGATGGTCATCGGTGGGTGAATGCGCGCGCACACAGCAGCTGTGTGTGTGTGTGTGTGTGTGTGTGTGTGTGTGTGTGTGTGTGTGTGTGTGTGTGTGTGTGTGTGTGTGTGTGTCCTGGTCCAGGTCTAAAACCACTAAAGTCCCGTACAGAACGTAACGCTAGAAGAAGAAGGAGAGACTGTTCAGTGTGTTTGAAGATGTGGTCACGTGACCTGTTGTTGTGGTCAGGTGGTGGAGCTGGTGGTGGATAACTGTCGCTCCGGTGACGGAGAGGTGGAAGGTCTGACGGACGAGTTCACAGAGCTGGAGATCCTCAGCATGGTGAACGTCGGCCTCTCGTCGCTGTCCAAGCTGCCCGCGCTCCCCAAGCTGCACAAGGTCGGCCTCCACACTTCCTGTTCCCACAATGCAACACTGTGCCGCTGTTTTAACTCTCTGTTTTCTGCCGTGTGTGTGTGTGTGTGTGTGTGTGTGTGTGTGTGGGGGGGGGGGGGGGGTGTGGGGGTAGCTGGAGGTGAGTGATAACATCATCTCAGGAGGTCTGGACACGCTGGCGGAGAAATGTCCCAACCTGACGTCCCTGAACCTGAGCGGGAACAAGATCAAAGAGCTGAGCAGCATCGAGACGCTGGTGAGTTTCTGTGACCTCACGCGTTGGGTGACCTCACGCGTCAGGTGACCTCAGGTGACCTCACGCGTCGGGTGACCTCAGGTGACCTCACGCGTCAGGTGACCTCACGCGTCGGGTGACCTCAGGTGACCTCACGCGTCAGGTGACCTCACGCGTTGGGTGACCTCAGGTGACCTCACGCGTCTGATGACCTCATGTGTCTGCTGACCTCACGCGTCAGGTGACCTCACGTGTCGGGTGACCTCATGTGTCTGGTGACCTCACGCGTCAGGTGACCTCAGGTGACCTCAGGTGACCTCACGCGTCAGGTGACCTCACGCGTCAGGTGACCTGTTGCTGACATGCTTGTTGTTTGTACTTGTGGTTCTGAGGACTACACGTTGACACAAAGGTAACCTCCGGCTGCTTATGAGGCGTTTGAAATGTACTGGAGACGAGCGCCGCCACGTCGCTCTCCGGTCAGAACCTTTCTTCTCGTGTTCCGCAGCAGAACCTGAAGAACCTGAAGAGTCTGTTCCTGTACAGCTGTGAGGTCTCCACACTGGACGACTACACGGACGGCGTGTTCGAGCTGCTGCCTCAGCTCACCTTCCTGGACGGTTACGACCAGGAGGACAACGAGGTGCCGGACTCGGAGGCCGACCGCGGTGAGACCACGGTGCACCAGGAAGTGTCTCCGGGGGGACTAAGGGCTGACGCACCTGAGCTGCGTTTACTGTTCCCTGTTGCTTTGTTTACTTCATTCAAATAATACATGATGTTTTATTCTTATTGTTGTTTTATATTAACGTCTTCAAACTACTGGAGTCATTCTAGTTCATCACCAGAACTACATTTTACAGATTACACCTGAACACATCACGGTGACGTTATGACGTTCACTGAGCAGAGCCTGAAGGCATCATGATGGTTTGTTTCAGATGAAGATGAAGATGAAGCTGGTCCACCTGGAGATGATGACGATGAAGAGGACGCTGACAGCTCTGAGGAGGAGGAGGAGGAGGAGGAGGAGGAGGAGGAGGAGGAGGAGGAGGTCGGCCTGTCCTACCTGATGAAGGAGGGGATCCAGGTGAGCGAGGAGCCGGTGTTCCTCTCTGTGCCACCGGGCGGCGCTCTTCATCACTCTGATGACGATTTGTTCTTCTTCCTCTCAGGACGAGGAAGACGATGGAGACTATGTGGAGGAAGAGGAGGAGGACGAGGAGGAAGAGGAAGATGGAGGTTTGTGTTTTAAACTGTGCGATTCTGAGTCGTTTTATTTTGAAAGGTTTGACTCTTCAATGTGCAACACTGTTAAAAAATCTGAGAAGAAATTATTCATTATTATAAAATATTAATTATTTTGAGAGAAAGAGTTAAATATTTTTTTTATTGTATTTTTAGGGTTTTTATTTATTTTTAAGTGTTTGTATTTTAAAAGTATGAATATTATTGTTGAACTAAACCTCTGATACTAAATGGACCTCAGAACTTTAAATTCTGTTTGTTTTTCTTCTCATGATGTCGTTTGAAGTATTCTTGTAATATTTCTCACTTTTTTTCCTCTTTTTTTTTTTTTTTTTAAACTTGACTTTATTCTGAAAATCTGATATTTAAAGAGTCGCTTTAATTTTGAAAATGTTCATATATTTTTTTTCTCTCCCAGATGTGGACGGTGCAGATGTTCAGGGAGAGAAGAGGAAGAGAGATGCTGAGGACGACGGTGACGATGACGATGATGATGAATAACCCCCCACCCCCCCTCCAGTGACCTCTGACCCCACAGACAGGGTCAGGATTAGGGTCCAGGATCAGGTTCAGGATTAGGGTCCCGGATCAGGATCAGGTTCAGGATTGGGGTCCAGGATCAGGATCAGGTTCAGGATTAGGGGTCAGGATCAGGTTCAGGATTAGGGTTCAGGATCAGGATTAGGGTCCAGGATCAGGATCAGGTCTATCAGATCACAGGTCTGCGTTGGAGGAAACCGGACATTTTATTTTGAGTCTGAAAACTTTATTTACAACCACAAACAAGACGTGATCAGTACTTTTACTGAAGTACTGATGGAGGTACTTGTACTTGAGTATTTTTATGTTTAAATTAAATACTTTCTTGTTCTTCTGTACCAACAGTGTACAAATACTCAAACAGCTCAGACGTACTATGGTATAATGAGGTACTGTTGTACTTCTACTGCTGTCCTCGTCTTCTTGATCTAATGTTCTACTTCCTGTTTACGTCTCTTTAAGAACAAACAGCAGTGATCACAGTTTGACCAGGACCAGGACCAGAACCCCAGAGTCTCTTTCTGCTGTAGTCTGGTCTGTGACTGTTATGACTACATTACCCATGAGTCTCAGCCCTCTGATCCATGTGGCAGCAGTGCACTCTGGGAGGATTTTGTCTTTATTTTATTTTAAAATGTCCCCACCTGTCGGTCTGCAGGTCCAGACTCTGGTCTCTGTGGGTCCTGACTCTGGTCTCTGTGGGGGTCCTGACCCTGGTCTGTGGGGGTCCTGACCCTGGTCTCTGTGGGGGTCCTGACTCTGCTCTGTGTGGGGGTCCTGACCCTGGTCTCTGTGGGGGTTCTGACCCTGGTCTCTGTGGGGGTTCTGACCCTGGTCTCTGTGTGGGCCCTGACCCTGGTCTCTGTGTGGGTCCTGACCCTGGTCTCTGTGGGTCCTGACCCTGGTCTCTGGGGGTCCTGACCCTGGTCTCTGGGGGTCCTGACCCTGGTCTCTGTGGGGGTCCTGACTCTGGTCTCTGTGGGTCCTGACCCTGGTCTGTGGGGGTCCTGACTCTGGTCTCTGTGGGTCCTGACTCTGGTCTCTGTGGGTCCTGACCCTGGTCTGTGGGGGTCCTGACCCTGGTCTCTGTAAATAGAAGTGGTCTCTGTGTGGATCTTGATTCTGTTCTTTTTATTTTCTTCTGTATCTTCTGAGTGTTTTTCAATAAAAACAAATTAAATGTCAACGTTTCATCTTTCAATAAAGAAAATATATTAATATTTTCTACAGAACGATGATTATTAATCATCTATTAATAGATGATTATTAATCATCTATTAATAGATGATTATTAATCATCTATTAATAGATGATTATTAATCATCTATTACCCAGAGGACAGAAACATGACCTTAAAGTTATTAAACAAAATGAATGTTTGAATAAAACTTTATTGATCTCCAGCGGGGCGTTCTGCTGTGTATAATACTCAAAGTATTACCCAGAATACATAAATCAAAGTACATTCATGTTTCGTTTGAACACCTGTTCATGTTCTCACCACACGATGGCGCCGCAGAGCAACACGACTTCATTCATCTCATGTACAGTATGTACACGCTCACATACACTCGTGTATATAGATATATATATATATATATAGATATATATATATATATCTATATATAGATATATATATCTATATCGATATATAGATGTATATATCTATATAGATATATCTATATCTATATAGATATATATATCTATAGATATATATATCTATATATCGATATATAGATCTATATATAGATATCTATATATATATCTTTATATATATATCTATATATATCTATATAGATATATCTATATATATAGATATATATATAGATATATATAGATATCTATATATATCTATATATATATAGATATCTATATATATATCTATATACAGATATATATATATATATATATATATAGAGAGATCTATATATATATATAGATATATATAGAGATATCTATATAGATATATAGATATATATATCAGAGCAGATTATTGTGTGCACACACACGTGATCTCTTTGACTGACCTGTGTGTGTGTGTGTGTGTGTGTGTGTGTGTGTGTGTGTGTGTGTGTGTGTGTGTGTGTGTATGTGTGTATTTAAATAGTTCTCTGATTTGTTTAAATGAGACTAACAAACAAATCAGAGAGACTTGATTCACTGCCGCAGCTGTTTAAGCTCCGCCCCCTTGCACCTGTGCGCACACACACCTGGCTGCTCCGTTGCCATGGAAACAACTTATAGCGATTTGCATCTCGTTTGCACGTAACGCGTCAGTGATGAGACCATCGACACTACGTGTGGATTAATCCGCCGCTGAAAGTAGTCCCCAACAAAGTGACCGTGAAAGTAGATCTGATGAAAGTAAAATCATTATATAACTCTAGTTCAGCCTTTTGTCCGTCGCCATCTTGTTTTTATCAACCAGAGAACAGGAAGTGACCACATCTGGACTGAGGAGTGACGTAAAGACCTGTCAATCAGCGTGTAGCCCCGCCCCTAAAGCATCCCCTGCTTTCTGGTCTGTTTGACTCTAAATGGAGCATAATGTACTAAATGAACATCATGCTGTATTGAAGAAGACTGTAAACTAGAGACTGAGACCATAAACTCATGTTTACAATGTTTACTGAGGGAATAAATCAAGAGAGAAGTAGAGTCATTTTAGACTAGACTTCTATACAACAAGAGGAGTCGCCCCCTGGTGGACACTAGAGAGAATGCAGCTTCAACACATGAAGGACAGGAGAACTTTTAGAAGGTTGTCTTCTGAGTGTGACTACACAACAGCTGATCAGTTGTGAGGAACCTCGCTTTAAAGGGTTTTAATGGCGAGGAGGCGAGGAAAGGAATCGAGAAATGAGAAAGAAGCCCACTAGTTCCTCCCGTTTGTTTGATTAAACGTCTTCAGTAGGAACCAACGAGACACAGACAGGAAGTCGGACCGAGTTGAGAGACGGAATAGAGAAACAGCAGACGACACTGATCCGGGTTCAGTTTGCAGGTTTTTATTTTTAGCACATGAGCCGATCGGCTTCACGTCACCGCCAGACTACATCTCCCATCATCCTCTCTGGGTGCCACGGAGACAAACGGGGAAGATCAACAGTGAGGGAAGACGATCAAAGGAACCACTCAGTGGAAACATTCATCAACGTGTGTTTCTGAGAGAAGTATGGAAGCCCACAGGGGCCATTACTAAACCGTTTGTTCTACGAGTAAAAAGTTAAAGTAAAGTGCAACAATCCGATCATTTCATTTCACTTCAGTGTTCTGAATTAAAACTAACAAGCCGTTCATAAGTCGTACCCGTCTGTACAGCGAACAATCATCACGGTAAAATGCAGAGCGAACAAATGTGTGCAACAATAGGTAGGAAACATTCTCTAACAATAGGAAAAGACAACAACAACAACGTGTTGAGTGTTTCACTTCAACTAGAATCTTAAAGTTCCTTCATTTCTTTTGTTACAAAGTTAAAAACGTTACGTTGAAGAATCGTTGAATCTGTGAAACCAGATTTAGTTTTTGTGTTCATCCTCACAAAGTGAACAGAAACCAGCAGGAAGCTGTAAAAGTACAAAACTCTGAATGTTTCATACAAAAATAATCTTCCAGTAAAACTCTGAGGGGACAAGTCACAAAAAAAGAACCGTTTAGTTCTCAAAGAGTGAAACGCACCGTTGACTGAACGGCATCTTTACACGTGTTTAAAGGAGGTAATGTGCAGCAATTTGATTCATTTGCAAGTGAACTCTTTTATTTTGGGAAGCAGCGACCGCCGTGTCCGGAGACATGAAAGAATAAAGCACGAGTGAAAAACAAGGTTATTATAGAAACGAGTAAATGATTGTTGAGTGTAGTCGGTTCAGAGAGACTTCACCTGTGATTGTGTTAAACGTTGCCGACGTGCCTCTGAGCAGGAAACCTGCCTTTAGTCTTACAGTTCATTTCATCCAGTTTTTAATAACTTCAGCGAGTTTCGTTGTTCTTCTCGACAAAATCAGAACTTTAAGACGCTGAAAAAAGGGATTAAATGTTACAAAATAAAAGCTGTTGTAGCGTAAAAAGTTAAAATGATGAGAAATTATCTAAAAAAACCTTCTTGAAATATTAATGTGTAAATCAGATTAACATTTTGCCGACACCTATGTGATAATATTCAACAAACGGTATTAAAAGACATTTACACATTTATGATCATGTAAATGGTTTTAATACAGATTCTATAAAAATATCTATATTTTTAAATCCTGTTCAAACAAATTATCATTTTGTGTGGACGAGATAAAAACTTTAAAAGCTCTGTCTCCTTTTTATTTGCCGCTATCTCCTGGACGTTGTTAAGCTAGCTAGCTAGCTTAACAACGTCCAGATGTGTTTAGTGATAAATAATGAGATGGTGAAAATTAGAATTAGATGCAGCCACAAAAATGTATCATTAGCTCACTGAATGTTCACTGACATTTGTGAAACCCTCGCTAGCTAGTAGCTACTGCATAGCATAACAACAAGGTAGCAGCACCCCTGTTTCCTGTAGCTAAGACGCTACATTAGCATTAGCGAGCCAATGTCAGCTAATTCTTGTTAACTCGCTCACTTCTTTAGTTTTACATATTGTTCAGTTTTAGATTTAGTTTCTCTATAGTTGTGAGCTTCGTAAGCTGCTACATTAGCATTAGCATGCAATGTCAGCTAGTTAACGTTAGCTTGCAATTTTTAGCTTGGTTAGCTCATCAGCTACAGAGGCTCAGGGTGTCGAGAATGACTGAAAACAGCTTTCTAACACCAACTACCAAGTTGTACATGAGTTGGCTAAAATTAGCTTGCTAGCTAACATTAGCATAACTTTCCCTTGTTAGTATCTGTTGGTTGTTTTTTTCCTTTTGATTGTTTTTATTCTGATTTAATATTGTGACTTAATCAAAGTTTCACATTGACTTCATTCGTTTTAGATTTAGTTTCTCTTTAGTTGTTAGCTTTGTTAACTGCTACATTAGCTTGTTAATGTGAGCCTGCAAGCTTGTAGCTTGGTTAGCTCATCAGCTACAGATGGTCACCACAAACTACCAATTTGTACACAAGGAGTCGGCTTAAAGTAGCTAGCTAGCTAACATTAGCATAACTTTCATGTTAGTAAGCCAGTTGTTTTTTTTCCTTTTGATTGTTTTCATTGTAATTTAATCAAAGTTTCAGATTGACTGCTTTAGTTTGAGATTTAGTTTCTCTATAGTTGTTAGCTCTGTTAGCTTCGTTAGCTGCTCGTTCAGAGTGCAGCTGGTCCTGATCTGAAGAGACGAACAATCAAAGACTCTGAGATCTGGTCTTGTTGGATCTAATCAAGGATGTTTCAGGTGTTTGGATTCAAACATCAGTCTAGTTCTTGTCAAATGTTTCCAGCTGAGACTACAGGATCCACCTGCTGGTTCACCGTGGCCTCCAGAGTCTCAGAGAACATTTACATTCAGGAAGAAGAAGAAGAAGAGTCTGAGGTGAACTGGCTCCTGCTGTTGGTTCTTCATTCGTGCATAGTATCCGTTTGTTGTCGCCTGGAGGTCTTTAAAGGTCCAAGAACTTGTACCTGGAAAGGGTCTGTGTCTTTTCTACCTGATCCTCAGGTGGACCTGAACAAAACTAGAATCTGAGTCCAAATGGAAGAGGACTTCAGTTCTGCTTCAAACAGTAGTTTGTACGACGTGAAACACCAGGAATGAATCTACCGTCACATTCAGAGTCCTCAAGCTCTTCACCTCCAACCTCCACAGGATTCAAGACAAACTCCATCAAACAACCCTGCATTCGTACCGGCAGCTGTTCCATCTTCAAGTCCAGCCAAAATATAACTTCATCTAGTTTAGATTTCTCTAAAGACGCAACAACACGTCTCCAACGTGTCGGTACACGAATATTCATAAAACCAAAATAAAAAGGTTCAAAGGGATGGTTTTGCTTCGTCTCTGAACTGTTTGTCTCTGCGTCTCTAAAGTCTTTGTCTCTGATCTCTGCGTCTCTAAAGTCTTCGTCTCTGAACTCTTTGTCTCCAAAGTCTTTGTCTCTGAACTCTTCGTCTCTGAACTCTTCATCTCTAAAGTCTGCATCTCTGAACTCTTCGTCTCTAAAATCTTTGTCTCTGAACTCTTCGTCTCTAAAGTCTTCGTCTCTGAACTCTTTGTCTCTAAAGTCTTCATCTCTGAACTCTTCATCTCTGAACTCTTCGTCTCTAAAGTCTTCGTCTCTGAACTCTTCGTCTCTGAACTCTTCGTCTCTAAAGTCTTCATCTCTGAACTCTTCGTGTCTAAAGACTTTGTCTCTGAACTCTTCGTCTCTAAAGCCTTCGTCTCTGAACTCTTCGTCTCTGAACTCTTTGTCTCTAAAGTCTTCATCTCTGAACTCTTCGTCTCTGAACTCTTCGTCTCTAAAGTCTTCATCTCTGAACTCTTCATCTCTAAAGTCTTTGTCTCTGAACTCTTCGTCTCTAAAGTCTTCGTCTCTGAACTCTGTCTCTAAAGTCTTCGTCTCTGAACTCTTCGTCTCTAAAGTCTTTGTCTCTAAAGTCTTTGTCTCTAAAGTCTTTGTCTCTAAACTCTTTGTCTCTAAAGTCTTCGTCTCTGAACTCTTCGTCTCTGAACTCTTCGTCTTGGCACATTTTCTTTTGTTAAAAGTACCTCAAGTGCTTGTGCAACCAAAAAGAGACTTTGAGGAACTTTCAAAGCCTGGCAAAGGGTTTAAGGATACTTCCAAATGACGTGACTTGAGTATAATTTATGTTACAAACTGTTTCTGTGGGGTTTGTTTGTTGAGCCCCTCAGCACTGAGCTGTATCCAACAGTCCTGGTCCCTCCCGACACCCGGAAATCAAAACCTGAATGTTTCCTAATAATTTAAAAGTGGTTGATCCAGTTCTCAGCAGCTTCGTCTGAAGTCCAACAAGCAGAAGCAGAAGTTCAGCTTCTGGTCTTTACTGGACCGGACCGGTCTGGACCTGTACGTACCAGAAAGAGTCCGTGCCGTGCGGCTCACATGAGGCTCTTCCGGTCTGGGTTTAGTTTGGTGCTGTTGGAGGGGGGTAGGGGGGAGGAGGAGTCCAGTTGTCGGTACAATGCCCTCAGCTCCTTCACCTCCTCCAGCACCTCCTGAGCCTGACTCCACGTTGCCGCCGCCTCCCTCAGGAGTCTCTCAGCTTCAGTCGACTCCTTCCCCTTCATCCTCCCCCGTTCCCCGGCCTCCCCCTCCCCCCGCACCTCCGTCAGCAGCCACTCCGTCTTCTCCAGTTTCTGGCTGATCAGCTCCTGCAGCCGGCTGATGGGCGCCGCGGTTCCACTCAGCGCCGCCGTCTTGTTCTTCGCGACTTTAGTCTCCGAGTGCGTCAGGATCTCGTCCATGGAGGCACAGCGGTTTTTCTCCGCCGGTGTCAGGCGTTTTCCCGGCTGGGGGGTCTGGCCCGTCTGCTCCCACACCACTGCCACCTGCCGGGGAAGGCTCTGGGATTTCCCAGAAGCCTCGGCGGTTCTGGCGGAGAGAGCGCCGTCGGTTTTGGACCTGGGACAGTCTGGGCTGAGGTGGGACGGCGTTTTGTCCGAGTCGACCCTGAACCTGTCGCGGCCGTCGGCTCCCAATGGAGACGGAGCGTCCTCCTCCTGGATCAGATCCAGAGTCAGCATCCCGTCTGAGGAGGAGGAGGCCTGACGGACCGAGAGGAGGAAGATCAGAACAACTCATCAATACCTCAGTTCATACGATCTGAAACAATCTCAACTCAAGGTCCTCTTACTTCCTTTGCTTGTTCTGGAGCTTTTGACTTTTATTACATGGTCTTCATCAGTAGATTCCTTTTGAAAGTTTGGAGCAACTCATCCAGGTTGTCGTTAAATGTCCAGGAGGACAGTGTGATGCGGTCAAAAGCTCCAGAACAAGCCAGTAAGTGGATGGATTAAGATTCAAGATGTATTAAATTGAAATGACAGATATTTTATTTTGAAAGGGCTTCTGTTAGAGGAGAGTAAGGAGTTGATGAAGGAGGAACAGACTGACCACAGCCAGCAGGTGACCTCTGGTGGGCAGCCGTCGGTTGTGAGGAATCTTCACTCGATCTCGAGTCAGATGAGACAGCTGAGAGTCTTCTACTGTCACCTGTAAACAACAAACAAACCTCCTACTGTCACCTGTAAACAACAAACAAAACAAACCTCCTACTGTCACCTGTAAACAACAAACAAACCTCCTACTGTCACCTGTAAACAACAAACAAACCTCCTACTGTCACCTGTAAACAACAAACAAACCTGCTACTGTCACCTGTAAACAACAAACAAACCTCCTACTGTCACCTGTAAACAACAAACAAACCTACTGTCACATGTAAACAACAAACAAACCTACTGTCACATGTAAACAACAAACAAACCTCCTACTGTCACCTGTAAACAACAAACAAACCTGCTACTGTCACATGTAAACAACAAACAAACCTCCTACTGTCACCTGTAAACAACAAACAAACCTCCTACTGTCACCTGTAAACAACAAACAAACCTACTGTCACATGTAAACAACAAACAAACCTCCTACTGTCACCTGTAAACAACAAACAAACCTACTGTCACATGTAAACAACAAACAAACCTCCTACTGTCACCTGTAAACAACAAACAAACCTGCTACTGTCACATGTAAACAACAAACAAACCTCCTACTGTCACCTGTAAACAACAAACAAACCTCCTACTGTCACCTGTAAACAACAAACAAACCTGCTACTGTCACCTGTAAACAACAAACAAACCTACTGTCACCTGTAAACAACAAACAAACCTGCTACTGTCACCTGTAAACAACAAACAAACCTACTGTCACCTGTAAACAACAAACAAACCTACTGTCACATGTAAACAACAAAAAACCTACTGTCACCTGTAAACAACAAACAAACCTCCTACTGTCACCTGTAAACAACAAACAAACCTCCTACTGTCACCTGTAAACAACAAACAAACCTACTGTCACATGTAAACAACAAACAAACCTGCTACTGTCACCTGTAAACAACAAACAAACCTCCTACTGTCACCTGTAAACAACAAACAAACCTGCTACTGTCACATGTAAACAACAAACAAACCTCCTACTGTCACCTGTAAACAACAAACAAACCTCCTACTGTCACCTGTAAACAACAAACAAACCTGCTACTGTCACCTGTAAACAACAAACAAACCTGCTACTGTCACATGTAAACAACAAACAAACCTACTGTCACATGTAAACAACAAACAAACCTCCTACTGTCACCTGTAAACAACAAACAAACCTGCTACTGTCACATGTAAACAACAAACAAACCTCCTACTGTCACCTGTAAACAACAAACAAACCTCCTACTGTCACCTGTAAACAACAAACAAACCTACTGTCACATGTAAACAACAAACAAACCTGCTACTGTCACCTGTAAACAACAAACAAACCTCCTACTGTCACCTGTAAACAACAAACAAACCTGCTACTGTCACATGTAAACAACAAACAAACCTCCTACTGTCACCTGTAAACAACAAACAAACCTCCTACTGTCACCTGTAAACAACAAACAAACCTGCTACTGTCACCTGTAAACAACAAACAAACCTACTGTCACCTGTAAACAACAAACAAACCTGCTACTGTCACCTGTAAACAACAAACAAACCTACTGTCACCTGTAAACAACAAACAAACCTACTGTCACATGTAAACAACAAACAAACCTACTGTCACCTGTAAACAACAAACAAACCTCCTACTGTCACCTGTAAACAACAAACAAACCTCCTACTGTCACCTGTAAACAACAAACAAACCTACTGTCACATGTAAACAACAAACAAACCTGCTACTGTCACCTGTAAACAACAAACAAACCTCCTACTGTCACCTGTAAACAACAAACAAACCTGCTACTGTCACATGTAAACAACAAACAAACCTCCTACTGTCACCTGTAAACAACAAACAAACCTGCTACTGTCACCTGTAAACAACAAACAAACCTGCTACTGTCACCTGTAAACAACAAACAAACCTACTGTCACATGTAAACAACAAACAAACCTACTGTCACAAGTAAACAACAAACAAACCTACTGTCACATGTAAACAACAAACAAACCTACTGTCACCTGTAAACAACAAACATAACACTGTCCCTTTAAGGGAACAATGTTATGGAAGTTGAGCACTAGATCATTTATCATGTGAGGAGTTGAGATCAAAAGTAAGAAGTTTAAAATGTTATTGTTAAAAAGGAGAACGTGTCTTTAGACTCTGCAGTCAGATGTAACACGTTTTAATGACAGTATTTTTGAGCATCAGCAGTCTGAATTAACATTTTAATAATTGTGACTGAATTCAATATGTAAAACATTTCAGTGTGTTTTATCTTCATCAGGCCTTCAGTGTAAATGCAAACAGTACGAACAAACTACGTGAGGTGAATGTGGTTCATGACCTGGAACACGTGTCTGTGTGTGGGAGAGAACGTGTAATGATCACACTATTGATCACACTATTGATCACACTATTGATCACACTATTGACTGGTGGAAAACGTTGACCAGCTGCTGTTTGAGCGGCTCTGACACACTTCCTGTTACCGTGTCGCTGAGGACGCTGAAATACAAGAGAATACCGCCGTCTAAAAATCACACGCGAGGACGTCTCAAACATCGTCACCGTCGATCTCAACCAGAGCTGAAGGTTCAGAGACACAACAGGAAGTCCCTTATTGTGGCGAGTCAGCAGCTGGAGATCATTTAAATACTAATACGCTCACAGCTGACTCTTAAAGCACCACACATAGATTAATCCGCCGGTGAAAATAGTTCCCAACAAATGCTAAACTACAGTGAGCAGCTGTTTTAGGACATTACTAATGAAACTATATATTTGTGTTTTTTAAACATTTATGTCTTCAGTGGGAACCAACGGGCCACGGACAGGAAGTCAGACAGTATTGAGGGACGGACCAACATGCAGATTTGTTAACGACAACTAAAGAATCTTCCAAACCTCCAGAAAACCCTCAGGTTTCATCCATGACTCCTGAGGACAAACGAACCAACGTGTTGGTCGACAGGTAAACTTAAATGTTAGACTAATTTGCATATTTAAAGAGACGCAGACGGTGCTCTTGTTTCTCTTGTTTCTTCGGTATAAAAGGTGCCACATATCACTATTAATATTTTGTTATAACACAGTTATAACACCGGATGTGTCGTTAGTGACTCGTACCTCATCCAGGATTCTGTTTTTGGCTCGTGTGATGGCAGCATTCAGGACGTTGATCCAGGACTCTTTCTCCTCCGGACTGACGGCCAGGAAGACCAGGTTAGGAACCTACAACACACACGATGCGTTATTGTCTGATTATTCCAGGTGACATGTTGGGCTGTGTGTAAACCCTGAGGACATGGATCAGTCAACCCAACAGTGATCCTGTAAATACAGTCAGCTACACAGTATTAGCTCTTAGCGACAGCTAGCTTAGTTTGAGCCTGTTAAATTAAAGAGTTTCTAACTGATTATCTTTTTAAAGTGATGTGAGTTAAAACGCTTCATTTAATTGTTAAATATATGTTGTTAGCATGTTCGAGCTTGTTGTACCTTAGTGTGAACTTGTTATTCGATTGTTTTTTTAAAGTCGGCTTCTTTTAGCATGTTAGCAGCTTGTTTCTTTGTCGCTAGTATGTTTTAGCATGTTCTTAGCTAGCTGTAGCTTAGTTAGCATGTTCTTAGCTAGCTGTAGCTTAGTTAGCGTGTTATTAGCTTGTTGTACCGACGTGTTACCTTGGTATTCAATTGTTTCTTTCCATTTAGTTTTTTCTGATGTGTTCTCCTCTGGTTGTATAGAAGTCTAGTCTAAAATGACTCTACTTCTCTCTTGATTTATTCCCTCAGTAAACATTGTAAACATGAGTTTATGGTTTCAAGTCTTCTTCATACAGCTGTTGTTGATGGTTAGCGGTGTTAGCACAGTTAGCTGCTAGGCGCCGGCTCAGGCGTCGCCATATTGAGAGCCGTGTGGAGGCAACAGAAATACTCTGATTATTGAATTCAGCATCTTAATGATGTTGATATTCTCAACCTTGGGTTCAGGACCCAAAGTGGGTCTGCGGTTCTGAGAGTATCTACGGATAAAAAGACGTTTGCTTGATCGGTGTTTTTATTAATAATATTAATTATTTTTAAAGCTGATTCTGATTTATGTCTGACAGAAAATACACTGAGGAGCAATGACTGGTTAACCAATCACAGGGCAGAACACACACACACACACACACACACACACACACACACACACACACACACACACACTGTTTTCTGCAGCCTCAGGGGGAGACACATCACCAGATGGCCGAGAGTGTGTGTGTGTGTGTGTGTGTGTGTGTGTGTGTGTAATAGAAGCTGCCACCTGTCTGCAGGACACCTGATCCCTCCCCAGGGCATTCTGGGTATTTGTGGGATGGCCTGCAGTTATCTGCTGTGTGTGTGTGTGTGTGTGTGTGTGTGTGTGTGGTATAAAGCAGAGGCTCCACCTGTTTACAGTCTGTCACTGATTCTGTTTGTTCACATTTCGTGTAGAAACTGATCTAAAAATAAAAGTGTTTCCTGTCTGAGGTGTAAAAGTAGCTGTGAGGATGTGTGTGTGTGTGTGTGTGTGTGTGTGTGTGTGTGTGTGTGTGTGTGTGTGTGTGTGTGTCTAACCTTCCTCACATTTCTACATGAAACCAACACAAATGATTTCACTGGAGCTCTAATCACTTCTTCTTCTGTGGTGCTTTAACCAGCTGTTTATATCAGACCAGTCGGCTTTTATTTTGTCATTTTATAAAAATTCACTTCAGATTTGAGCTGAATTATGTTTATTAGACAGACAGACAGACAGACAAACAGAGAGACAGAGACAGACAGACAGAGACAGACAGAGACACAGAGAGACAGAGAGACAGACAGAGATAGACAGAGACACAGAGAGACAGACAGACAGAGATAGACAGAGAGACAGACAGACAGAGACAGACAGAGATAGACAGAGAGACAGACAGAAAGAGACAGACAGACAGACAGAGAGAGAGACAGCCAGACAGTGAGACAGACAGAGACAGACAGACAAACAAACAGTCAGACAGACAGACAGAGACAGACAGAGACAGAGACAGACAGACAGAAACAGACAGACAGAGACAGACAGACAGAGACAGACAGAGACAGACAGACAGACAGAGACAGACAGAGAGGTGTACCGTGTTTCCAGGTGAGGTGCAGCGCTGCAGTCTGAACTTGCTGTGGTTCTTCTTGCTCCGACTCTTGTTCTTCCTGATCTCCTCACAGCGCTCATAGTCAGACAGGTCCAACACCTCGTCAGCTCGACCCAACTCCTTCACCTGCAGGGGACACACAGGTCAATGCTAAGCTACGCTAACACATCCAGTGAGAGTGATGTCTATCTGAACATCTGAGAAGAAGAGAGTTGAACTGCTCCTTTAAATCCTGCTGCAGGGTTTCTTTCAAGTAAAATGTAAATACAGAAGAAGAACAGAGTACCTGAACAGAGTACCTGAACAGAGTACCTGAACAGGTAGAGAACAGAGTACCTGAACAGAGTACCTGAACAGAGTACCTGAACAGGTAGAGAACATTGGTTCATGTTTGTTGACAGATTGCAGGTAAACACATTGAACTGCTGCTGCTTCAGGTCGCTGTGTAACACACACACACACACACACACACACACACACACACACACACACACACACACACAGGTGTTAGCCTGCTTCCTGCAGCATCTCTGTGGATTCTGCAGATAAACCTTCAGCTCATTGATCTCTATGGAAACAGCATCCATTATTAAGCAGCTTTAAACTGAGACTTTCTGGGAGAGAGGCCACGCCCACCACACACACACTGGTTAAACTGTGTTTCCTGTTTCAGACTGCAGCTCTGACTCTGATTGGCTGCTCCGCTGCAGGTAAGTGACATCACCATGTGACACACAGCTCACAGGATGTGATGTGAACCTTTAGTTCCTCTGAATATTCCTCTGATGATGATGATGATGATGAAGACTCTCTCTCTCACACACACACACACACACACACACACACACACACACACACACACACACACGCTGTGGTTTGAAGCTGAAGCTTCTGTTTTCTAAAACAGCTTTTCTTTGTTCCTGTTTCTGAACAGTGTGGAACTAAAACGTGTCTCATAAATGTCCAGAACAGTAAAATAAATAATAATAATCTGCCCGTCAACAGACTAATTAAAAACAATATTTCTTAATTTCCAGCTTCTTAAATGTTTTTAAATGACACCTGAAGGCATCACAGACTCACAGCAGGATGAAGGAAATCTGCAGGTTTAAAGATTATGACTTGTTGTTCACACAATTATTCAATGTGTCATAATAACAATAAAAAACACAGATATAGAACAGCTGAAGAAGAAGAAGAAGAAGAGACGCCAGAAATCAGCAAACTGTCGACTCTGAGAGGAAGTTTTATTTTGGTAAATCTAAAGCAGATGTGGTCAGAATGTATGTGTGTGTGTGTGTGTGTGTGTGTGTGTGTGTGTGTGTGTTCTATTCCTGCTGAGACAGGAAGTGTCACGAACCACAGAAGCAGAAGTCTGAACCTCATCGAGACGCAGAGATGGACAGACGTCCTAATATGGTCGTGAGACAGTTTTCATGATGTGACAGCTGATCATGTGACAGCTGATCATGTGACAGCTGATCACCTGACAGCTGATGTCAGAGAGGAATCGATGAACTTTAGATGATGTGGAGCTCTGAGATAAAAAACAGAATCAATACTGATCGCTTTAAAATCAGAAGTCGATGTGGATCAGATCTGCTCCAACAATCCTTCTCTGGTTCTCTGTGCTCAGGAACATGTGGGGTTCCTCAGGAGAACGTCCTGGGACCTCGGTTCTCTTTATTAAACCTCAAGAGAAACACTCAAATATTTAAATTAAACACCGTTGTTCTGTCATCTCTGTGTCAAGACAGTTACGTGTATAGCCTAGCTTAGCACAAAGACTGGAAGCAGAGGGAGACTGTTAGCCTAGCCACGAATATAAGAAGACTCAATCATTTTTTCAGATAACGGTTCTAACGGGACGTTCTGCAGCAGATAAAGGTTCTATGAGGATGTTCTGCAGCAGATAAAGGTTCTCTGAGGACGTTGTGCTGCAGATAAAGGTTCTCTGAGGATGTTCTGCAGCAGATAAAGGTTCTCTGAGGACGTTCTGCAGCAGATAAAGGTTCTCTGAGGACGTTGTGCTGCAAATAAAGGTTCTCTGAGGATGTTCTGCAGCAGATAAAGGTTCTCTGAGGATGTTCTGCTGCAGATAAAGGTTCTCTGAGGACGTTCTGCAGCAGATAAAAGTTCTCTGAGGACGTTCTGCTGCAGATAAAGGTTCTCTGAGGACATTCTGCAGCAGATAAAGGTTCTCTGAGGACATACTGCAGCAGATAAAAGTTGTCTGAGGATGTTGTGCTGCAAATAAAGGTTCTCTGAGGACGTTCTGCAGCAGATAAAGGTTCTCTGAGGACGTTCTGCAGCAGATAAAAGTTCTCTGAGGACGTTCTGCTGCAGATAAAAGTTCTCTGAGGACGTTCTGCTGCAGATAAAGGTTCTCTGAGGACGTTCTGCTGCAGATAAAGGTTCTCTGAGGACGTTCCGCCCTGTGTGTGATGCTGCAGTGAAACCGGAGCTCTCTGTGTGTCTGCAGCTCAAACTGAAACTCGACTCCTGCAGAACGTCGCTGTAGAAAGTGGAAGAGAAACTTTGTGTTTCCAGTCAGAACCAGAACAGAACACTGAGGAACATAATAAATACTACACAGAGTACTCACAAGTCCTGTGATGTACTCAGCTAACAGTATATGTGTGTTATTGATTATCTATAGATTCTTTATATCTCACAAAGAGTTTAAAGTGATTAATTTATTTATTAAAAAGCTGCACGGTCCCTTTAAATCTGTTACAGTTAACGAGCTTAACGAGCAGCGATGACATCACAGAGGATGACCCCGCCCCCCTTAGACTCACCTCTTTCTCACAGACGAACAGCTGATCTCCCCTCAGAACCACGAAGCGGTTCTTCCAGATCTCTCTGAAGATCCCTTTACCGCAGAACTTCCGGATCCAGCCGACCTTATCGGGCTGAACGTGCGGCGCCGAGTCCGGCGCCCCCTGAACAGGAAACAGGAAACAGGAAGCTGTCAGAGGAGCATCACTGGAGCAGGTGAACTATTTAATACTTCAACACACGAGCTTCTTCTTCTGTCGTTTCAGACGTTTAAAGTGAATCCAAGTGACATTTCAGTCTGTAGTTTTCACCAAATTCTGACGTCCGTGACTGTTGACGTTTATTCTGCTAACTTTCTGCTAACGTTCTCCTGACGTTTTGCTGACGTTCTGCTAACGTTCTCCTGACGTTTTGCTGACGTTCTCCTGACGTTCTGCTAACGTTCTCCTGACGTTTTGCTGACGTTCTGCTGACGTTCTGCTGACGTTCTCCTGATGTTCTGCTGATGTTCTGCTGACGTTCTCCTGACGTTCTGCTGACGTTCTCCTGATGTTTTGCTGATGTTCTGCTAACGTTCTCCTGGCGTTTTGCTGACGTTCTCCTGACGTTCTGCTGACATTCTCCTGACGTTCTGCTGACGTTTTGCTGACGTTCTCCTGATGTTCTGCTGACGTTCTCCTGACGTTCTACTGACGTTCTCCTGATGTTTTGCTGATGTTCTGCTAACGTTCTCCTGGCGTTTTGCTGACGTTCTCCTGACGTTCTGCTGACATTCTCCTGACGTTCTGCTGACGTTCTCCTGACGTTCTGCTGACGTTCTCCTGACGTTTTGCTGATGTTCTGCTAACGTTCTCCTGACGTTTTGCTGACGTTCTCCTGACGTTCTGCTGACGTTCTCCTGACGTTCTACTGACGTTCTGCTAACTTTCTGCTGACGTTTTGCTGACGTTCTCCTGAAATTCTGCTGACGTTCTGCTGACGTTAAACAGCCTTTAGGCTGAATATTCCCGATGTGATTCCTGATGTAAAGTAGTTTGTTCTTTCTGCAGCGTCTCCGCCTTTAAACCTTAGAACTACACAGAAAAACTACAAATACCAAACAGCTGCTGTAAACCGGATCTATTCAGACATTTTGATATTTTATTCATCCCGACTTCTTTAAATACTTTAAATCAGTTTGATATCAGGACAGAAGCTCTGGTGGAACCAAAACATTTCAATCATACTTATGGAGTATCATAATATTAATCCCTGTTAATAATAATAATAATAATAATAATAATAGTAACAATAATGTATTAGATTGTAGTTTTTTGTTCCTCTTTTTCTCTCACAGTTATTTAACTTTCACTCCAGATTTGAAACATAACATGTTTTTAAAATCATTTTTAACTTTTAATGTTTTCTCTTCTTTTTCATTTTTTAAGTTTTTAACGTCAACAACGTTCTTATTGTGAAAACCGGAAGCGTAGTCTCAAGTATCAAAGCAACTAAAACGGCCGTTTTTGCTGCCTTCAAAATAAAAGGCGTGAAACTAATCCTTGAGGCTTTTGTTCCTCGAGCTCCGGTTTAACGTGATACAAAAAAAACAAAACGGACCGTCACGAGCCGCCGGTGTTCGGTTCCGTTAACACTCACCCGTTTACCGGAGTTGTTCTTCTTCATGCTGCCGGTTGTCAGGCTTTCTGTGGAGAAACGTCCGACTCTTTAACGGGGAAAACTCCCGTTATGTCCCCACAAAGAGCAGCGGACCGGCGGGAGGAGGAGGAGGAGGAGGAGGAGAAGAAGCGGGTAAAACAAAAACCCGGTCAAAGTCCCGAACCGGAGCCGCTCCTCAGCAGTTGGTCCTCGGTTTGTTTCTCTCTCTCTGCTCGTCTCCGTGCTGCTGCCGCCGGACTGCGATACGCTCTGACCGGCCACGAGCCGCTCAGAGAATCGGTGTCCGGTTCCTCCTCCTCCTCCTCCTCCTCCTCCTCCTCCTCCTCCTCCTCCTCCTCCTCCTCCTCCTCCTCCTCCTCCTCCTCCTCCTCCTCCTCCACCGGACTCCCTGCTGGTTCAGCGGCTCCCCTGCAGCCACACAGCGCCCCCTACCGACCTGATAGAGGAGGGGGGGACTATAAGTACACACTGTGAAAGTAAAAGTACAAACGTATTAGCAGTATAATGTACTTAAGAAGCACTGATATGTAGATGCAAGTGTTTTATATATATAATATATATACATTTATAAATATATATGTATATATACATATATATTTATATAAATATGTATTTTTATATATATATATACATATATATATATATTCATATATATGTATTTTTATATTTTTATATATATATAAATACATATTTTTATATTTATATATATATATATATATATTTATATAAATATATATATATATATATAAAAATATATATATATATATAAATACATATTTATATATATATATATATATATTTATATAAATATATATATATATATATATATATATATATATATAAATACATATTTTTTTATATATATATATGTATACAGTAGTATTAACTGTAAAAAGACACAAACAGCCTCACTGAGAGACAAAGAGACAACCAGGCTTTGTGTTGTGGGTCAGTCTGGACCTGGTCGCTGATCCTCGGCTCACATCTGGATCAGTGTAATCCGGTTCACAGCCGGTCTGATCTGGAGTCAGTTTCACTCTGAGCTCAGATCATCAAAGTGGGTCAGACTGAGAGGAGGAGGCTGATCTGAGGATTATCCGCTGACACGCTTCATTACAGACACGACAACAGCAGCAACAACAGCAACTACAGCAACAACAACAGCAATAACAACAACGACAGCAACAACAACAGCAACAACAACAGCAACAATGACAGCATCAACAACAACAGCAGCAACAACAACAACAACAACAGCAATAACAACAACGACAGCATCAACAACAACAACAGCAGCAACAACAACAACAACAACAACAGCAATAACAACGACAGCATCAACAACAACAACAGCAATAACAACAACAGCAATAACAACAACAGCAGCATCAACAACAACAGCAGCAACAACAACAGCAATAACAACAACGACGGCATCAACAACAACAGCAGCAACAACAACAACAGCAATAACAACAACGACAGCATCAACAACAACAACAATAACAGTAAACTGATCGTTTCTCCACAAACACATCAGAGACAAAATAAACTAAAATAAACAATACATTTCAGTAAATATTTAGTGAAAATACATTGTACTGTACTACCTCAGAGTACATATTGTACTTTGTACTGTACTACATCTCAGAGTACATATTGTAATTTGTACTACATTTATTTGACAGATTCAGATATTAATAAACAAATACATGATGATGTAATATTATAGATTATACATATTAATTAAAATAAGCTCCACCTTTAAAGTGATGGACACATTAATGCATCAATAATTACAATACTATAATATGATTTATATTATTACTGACAATTTACTTCTGGTTTTAATACTTTTAAGTAACACATTCACATGCAGGATGTTTACTTGTAACACAGTATTTCTACACTGTGGTATTAGTACTTCATTTCATGGATTCATCATGACCGACAGATATGATGTCATCTATGATGTCATCTATGATGTCATCGCTGTATCCAGTCATGACTCAGTTTAACACATTATTTACGTCATCTCAGTTCCTTTGTTTGTGATTTATTTATTTATAGTTATTAACTCGTCGAATGTCTTTTTTTCATGTTCAGTTGTATTAATACATTTATGTTTATTTAAGTTTATTAAGTACATACAAGACAATTCACATTTTAATTATTATGAATAATAATGTATTTGTATGTATTTATATGTATTTATAAAACACTTAATAAAACAGATTAAGAACACAATCGGTAGATAAAAGATCACAAAACATAATCAATAACAATATGATAATAAAGTGTTAAAACAAGATCAAGACCAAATGGATCAAAGTTCTCAGATTGAGTCACAATTTTAAAACTTCTCCTCATGTTTCTGAGACTCTGCTGCCTCCTGCTGGTTCATAAAAGTATTATATATATTTATTATATAATACTTCATATTAATATATATATATATATATATAATATATATATACTATTACAACTTCATATTAATATTACTGCTCATTAGAAAATAAAACATTATATGAAATACAATCATCTTCATCATCATAAGTTTTCATGTTACAAACTTAAAAATATCACAATTTGTTTCATAAAACTTAAAGTTTAAAGATGAAACTTCATCTTGTTACTTTTTACTGTGTCTTTATTCTGTGTCTTTATTCTGTCCTGTTTTAGCCTGTAGCACTTTGAGATAAAAAAAAAATGTAAAGTGCAATACAAATAAAATGTATTATTATTATTATTATTATTATTATTATTATTATCTTGTTAACTTTAATTAATTTATCTAAACTCACAAACACACCTCTCATCTCATCTTCATCAGCTGATCCGGGATCGGGTCTAGGGAGATATAGTCCCTCCACCTGGTCCTGGGCCTCCCTCGGGGTCTCCTCCCAGCTGGTCGTGTCTGGAACACCTCCCTAGGGAGGCGCCCAGGTGGCATCCTCACCAGATGCTGAACCACCTCAACTGGCTCCGTTCCACGCAAAGGAGCAGCGGCTCTACTCCGAGTCCCTCACGGATGACCGAACTTCTCACCCTATCTCTAAGGGAGATGCCAGCCACCCTCCTGAGGAAACCCATTTCGGCCGCTTGTACCCGCGATCTAATTCTTTCGGTCATGACCCAGTCCACATGACCATAGGTGAGGGTAGGAACCAAGGTTGCCCGGTAGATAGAGAGCTTTGTCTTGCGGCTCGGCTCTCTTTTCGTCACAACGGTGCGGTAAAGCGACTGTAATACCGCCCCAGCTGCTCCGATTCTCCGGCCAATCTCACGTTCCATTGTTCCCTCACTCGCGAACAAGACCCTGAGGTACTTGAACTCCTTCACTTGGGGTAAGGACTCATTCCCTACCCGGAGTGGGCAATCCACCGGTTTCCTGCTGAGAACCACGGCCTCAGATTTAGAGGTGCTGATCCTCATCCCAACCGCTTCACACTCGGCTGCGAACCGATTCAGTGAGTGCTGGAGGTCACAGCCCGATGAAGACATCAGGACCACATCATCTGCAAACAGCAGCGATGCAATCCTCAGCCCACCGAACTGTAAACACTCCTCCGCACGACTACGCCTCCATATCCTGTCCATGAATACCACAAACAGAATTGGTGACAAAGCGCAGCCCTGGTGGAGGCCAACCCTCACCGGAAATGAGTCCGACTTACTACCGAGAACCCGGACACAGCTCTCGCTCTGGGCGTACAGGGACTGGATGACCCCCAGAAGTGGCCCCCTCACCCCATACTCCCGCAGCACCTCCCACAGTATCTCCCGGGGGACCCGGTCATACGCCTTCTCAAACACACCGTTAAACGTGAGCTCTTTAATATCCACACTTAAGATAAAGATCTTTAAATATCAACGACTCAGAGGAGCAAACAATAAGGAAACATCAAATAAACTCTGAGGGAACATTAAGGAAACAAAAAGGAGGAAAACTGAGGAAACATTCAAAAATATCAAAGAAACCTGAAAGAAATATGAACCAACCAGTAAATAATGATTTATTAAAAGTGAATATTAGGAACATTTGATGGAAACTAAAACAAAACATTCAGTCCAAACGCCGTCCAATCAGACACATTCTAATAAATCACAATATATTTCACATCACAGCTGTTTAAAACATATTTATTATGAAAGCTATCGAGAAATATCTTAAAATTATTACTTTTTAATCGCATAATAATAATAATTTAATCATGATTTACAAAGTCATAATAATAAAACGTTTTTGATGTATTCAGTCAAGTTATTGATTATTATTCATCATATTATTGTTATTTCTCCCATCCCGACCGTCTGATTGGCTCCCATCATCTGTCAGTCACACTGAGTGATGTCTTCCCGACTCCCCCCCTGCAGTCAGTCCACACAGACACACAGGGCCGAGGTCAAAGGTCCTTCAATCCGACCAATCGGGCGCTCTCCTCCCACAGCTTCTTCGCCACGGAGTCGTCCCGCCCCTCTGGAGCCGCCTCCTTCTCTGCACAGTCACTGACGACGGAACAAGAACAAAACTCGTTTTTGTGACTTACGAGGACACAACAGATTCAAAACTAGAACACAAAGAAGCTCAGAGAACTGTTGTGACCGACTTATTTTTTTTATTTATTGGTTTATGTGATAAGGGACAGAGCACATTAATAAAAACATTTCTGTAAACGCGCCAGAGTTAGCCAAGAGGCTATTTTTCATCTGTCGTCCCAAAGTGCTAGCATGTTAGCCGTTAGCTCACCAGCTACAATAGTTCACCTTTAACCCCGTGACTACTCGCTACGTCACCAAACAGTTAGCTCCGCCTACTTTAGGAAAACATTTTGATACGTTTAACCCTTAACTATAATGTCTTCCTGCTGTTTGTCCTCATATTGAGTCCCCTTAATGTAGCTATTACAGATTAACACACACTCTAAAAAACTCTGAAAAATAAACCCCTCCCCCACACCTAAAGTATCGTCCCGATTGGCCCTCCAGACCCGGCGTCACGGCGCAGTACACGGTGGTCTGACATCCCTGACTGGGGGTCTTCATGAGCAGCAGGGAGGGGAGTCTCAGCAGCGCCCCCAGCATGGGGAACCAGCCCTCCACGTGACGACCCAGTTCGGTCCGGATCACACCCGGGTGGAGACAGAACGACAACACACCGGAGCCTGAAGGGAGACACTGAGGTCAGTGTCAGAAGGTAGAAACAACGGGCTTCTGTCAGTCCATTCATATATTTATCTGGTGTGTAGTGTTTGTGGGGACCTCTTACTGTGTTGAGTGTGTAGTGTTTGTGGGACCTGTGAGTGTGTCTGGTGTTTGTGGGGACCTGTGAGTGTCTGGTGTTTGTGGGGACCTGTGAGTGTCTGGTGTTTGTGGGGACCTGTGTGTGTCTGGTGTTTGTGGGGACCTGAGAGTCGTCGCCCGAGTTCTCTGGAGAACAGGACGTTGGCCAGTTTGCTCTGTCTGTAGCTCTCCATAGAGCTGTACGTCTTTCTGCTGGAGAACAAGTCGTCAAAGTCGATGCGACCTGAAAAAAAAACATGAAAACTGAATCTGAAAAACATCAGAGACATTAAAGCTCAGAGGTCAGAGGTCAGAGGTCGTACCTCCTCGGTGGGCGATGGACGACACGGTGACCACGCGGCTGGGGGCGGAGCTCTTCAGCATCGACAGCAGCAGATTGGTCAGAAGGAAGTGACCCAGATGATTGACAGCCAGCTGAGTCTCAAAACCGTCTTCTGTCAGCCATCTTGGACACATCATCACTCCTGCAGACAGACAGGTGGAGAAACCGGCAGATAGAGAGAGATGAGTGAATAGACAGACAGGTGAGCAAACAGACAGGTGAAGAGACAGACAGATAGAAACAGACAGGTGGAGCAGACAGAACGGTGGAGAGAGAGACAGGTGAGCTCACCTGCGTTGTTGATGAGGATGTCCAGTCTGTCCTCCGTGTCCATGAAGTCTTTACTAAACTGTCTGACGGAATAAACGGAGCTCAGGTCCAGATGTCTGATCACAACGTTTCCGTTTCCTGTCGACTGACGGATCTCCTCCGCTGCCTGCTCCGCCCGGGTCAGGTCCCTGCATGCCATCACCACTCTGGCCCCTGCAACGAATCAAACACACCCATAAGCGGCCTCTTAATCCTGACATGAACACGGTCCCCACAAAGTGGTTCCTCACACGTGGTGTGTAAACAGAGGTCCCCACAACGTCAGTTAAACAGACTGACCTCTGCGTGCCATGTCTCTGCTGGTCTCTTTGCCGATCCCGGTGTTTGCTCCGGTGATCAGAACCGTCTTTCCATCCAGACGAGCTGCAGAGCGACACACTCCGCCTGCAATCCACCTCCTCAACAACGTCACGCCTGGACACATGTACACATTTACACATGTACAGATATACACATGTACACATGTACAGATATACGCATATACGCATGTACACATGTACAGATATACGCATGTACACATGTACAGATATACGCATATACGCATGTACACATGTACAGATATACGCATGTACACATGTACACATGTACAGATATACACATGTACACATGTACAGATATACACATTTACACATTTACACATGTACACATGTACACATGTACAGATATACACATGTACACATGTACAGATATACGCATGTACACATGTACAGATATACACATGTACACATGTACAGATATACACATTTACACATTTACACATGTACACATGTACACATGTACAGATATACACATGTACATGTGTAAATGTGTATATCTGTACAGATATACGCATGTACACATGTACACATGTACAGATATACGCATGTACACATGTACAGATATACACATTTACACATGTACACATGTACACATGTACACATGTACAGATATACGCATGTACACATGTACAGATATACACATTTACACATGTACACATGTACACATGTACACATGTACAGATATACGCATGTACACATGTACAGATATACGCATGTACACATGTACAGATATACACATTTACACATGTACACATGTACACATGTACACATGTACAGATATACACATGTACACATGTACACATGTACAGATATACACATTTACACATGTACACATGTACACATGTACGCATGTACACATGTACGCATGTACACATGTACACATGTACAGATATATACATTTACACATGTACACATGTACACATGTACAGATATACACATTTACACATGTACACATGTACACATGTACGCATGTACACATGTACAGATATACACATTTACACATGTACACATGTACACATGTACGCATGTACACATGTACAGATATACACATTTACACATGTACAGATGTACACATTTACACATGTACGCATGTACACATTTACACATGTACAGATATACATATGTACACATGTACACGTTTACACATGTACAGATATACACATTTACACATATACACATGTACACATGTACACGTTTACACATGTACAGATATACACATGTACAGATATACGCATGTACACATGTACACATGTACAGATATACACATGTACACATGTACACATGTACAGATATACACATGTACACATGTACAGATATACGCATGTACACATGTACACATGTACAGATATACGCATGTACACATGTACAGATATACACATTTACACATGTACACATGTACCCATGTACGCATGTACACATGTACAGATATACACATTTACACATGTACACATGTCCACATGTACAGATATACACATTTACACATGTACACATGTACACATGTACACATTTACACATTTACACATGTACAGATATACACATTTACACATGTACAGATGTACACATTTAGACATGTACACATGTATGCATGTACACATTTACACATGTACACATGTACAGATATACACATTTACACATGTACACATGTAGGCATGTACAGATATACACATTTACACATGTACACATGTACACATGTACAGTACACATTTACACATGTACACATGTACAGATATACACATGTACACATGTACGCATGTACAGATATACACATGTACACATGTACACATGTACAGTACACATTTACACATGTACACATGTACGCATGTACACATTTACACATGTACAGATATACACATTTACACATGTACACATGTACAGATATACACATGTACACATGTACAGTACACATTTACACATGTACACATGTACACATGTACAGTACACATTTACACATGTACACATGTACAGATATACACATGTACACATGTACGCATGTACAGATATACACATTTACACATGTACACATGTACAGTACACATTTACACATGTACACATGTACAGATATACACATGTACACATTTACACATGTACGCATGTACAGATATATACTTAGTATTTTATTACTTATTTAACTGTTTTAATGTAAAAGTGTGAAACACGACTCACTAAATAATGAATCAATAAATAAATATTTCACAACAATGTGAGTGAGTTGAAGTAGAAACAGAAGAAGTTATTGATCGTTGATCTGAAGACTTACAGATCAGAGTGAGTCCCAGTAGAGCTCCAGACCTCAGCAGCAGACCCCCCCGGTCCTCCTCCACCGGCTCCAGGTCCAGGTCTGGGTCTGACCCCCCTCCTCCGCCGGGCCACGGCAGCACCAGGAATCCTCCCGGAGCGTCGGCTCTCATCGCTGCAGGTCAGAACAGACTGAGGAGAAGCAGAGGCGAGCCGAGCCAGGACGGGGAGGGGGAGGGGGAGGGGGCAGATTAACTCAGAATAGAGCAGATTATCAAACACAGAGCTGCTCTGGGATCAGTTAGAGAACCGGACGGATCACTGGATCGACCACATGTCAGCTCTCTAAGAACAGCTGAGCAACATTATATATTAATATATTTATACTATATATTATTATATCTATTATATATATATATATATATATTTATATATATATATATATATATATACATGTTGCTGATATTTCTCTACTTTCACTGAAGTAACATGTTCAAAGCAGGATTTTATTTTATTTATACGTATATATATATATAAATATGATGTATATAAATCACTTCATTCAGCCTAAATGTAACGATGGACGGGCTACCTGTCTATCTACCAACCTGTATATCTACGTCCCTGTACACCTGTCTACCTACCTGTCTGTTTACCTCCCTGTCTTATCTACCCGTCTATCTGCCCGTCTATGTACCCGTCTATCTGCCCGTCTATCTACCATCTATCTGCCCGTCTATGCACCCGTCTATCTGCCCGTCTATCTACCGTCTATGTACCCGTCTGTCTACCCGTCTATCTACCCTTCTATCTACCGTCTATCTACCCGTCTATGTACCCGTCTATCTGCCCGTCTATCTACCGTCTATCTGCCCGTCTATCTGCCCGTCTATGCACCCGTCTATCTACCGTCTATCTGTCCATCTATCTGCCCTTCTATGTACCCGTCTATCTACCCATCTATCTGCCCATCTATCTTCCCGTCTATGTACCCGTCTATCTGCCCGTCTATCTACCGTCTATCTGCCCGTCTATGTACCCGTCTATCTTCCCGTCTATGTACCCGTCTATGTATCCGTCTATTTGCCCATCTATGTACCCGTCTATCTGCCCGTCTATCTACCGTCTATGTGCCCGTCTATCTGCCCGTCTATGTACCCGTCTATCTGCCCGTCTATGTACCCATCTATCTACCTGTCTATGTACCCGTCTATCTACCATCTATGTACCCGTCTATCTGCCCATCTATCTGCCCGTCTATCTACCGTCTATGTACCCGTCTATCTGCCCGTCTATCTGCCCGTCTATCTGCCTGTCTATCTGCCCGTCTATCTGCCCGTCTATCTGCCCGTCTATCTACCGTCTATCTGCCCTTCTATGTACCCGTCTATCTACCGTCTATCTGCCCGTCTATGTACCCGTCTATCTTCCCGTCTATCTTCCCGTCTATGTACCCGTCTATGTATCCGTCTATCTGCCCGTCTATGTACCCGTCTATCTTCCCGTCTATCTTCCCGTCTATGTACCCGTCTATGTATCCGTCTATTTGCCCATCTATGTACCCGTCTATCTGCCCGTCTATCTACCGTCTATGTGCCCGTCTATCTACCGTCTATGTACCCGTCTATCTGCCCGTCTATGTACCCGTCTATCTACCCGTCTATGTACCCGTCTATCTACCGTCTATGTGCCCGTCTATCTACCGTCTATGTACCCGTCTATCTGCCCGTCTATCTGCCCGTCTATCTACCGTCTATCTGCCCGTCTATCTGCCCATCTATCTACCCGTCTATCTGCCCTTCTATGTACCCGTCTATCTACCGTCTATCTGCCCGTCTATGTACCCGTCTATCTGCCCGTCTATGTACCCGTCTATGTATCCGTCTATTTGCCCGTCTATGTACCCGTCTATCTGCCCGGCTATCTACCGTCTATGTGCCCGTCTATCTACCGTCTATGTACCCGTTTATGTACCCGTCTATCTGCCCATCTATCTACCGTCTATGTGCCCGTCTATCAGCCTGTCTATCTACCGTCTATGTGCCCGTCTATCTGCCCGTCTATGTACCCGTCTATCTGCCCGTCTATGTACCCGTCTATCTGCCCGTCTATCTGCCGTCTATCTACCGTCTATGTGCCCGTCTATCTGCCCGTCTATGTACCCGTCTATCTGCCCGTCTATGTACTCGTCCCTCATTACTCATCACCAGCTTCTATCTTAACAGCTGTGAGTTCTAACAGCGGCCATGTTGTTTGTTTACATTCATGATGATAATTTAGGGGGCTTGTCTTTAGAGACCTGAAGGGTCAGTAATGAAGACATTAATATAATTATAGTTAATTATAATTAGATCAGCAGCAGCTGAATAAAAACATAAATCACTGCGTTACTTCATCTTGTACATTTTGTTTAAAAAAATATGAATTTTAAAGATCGTTTTGTTTGTTTATTTGTTTCAGCTCATGACGTCACTCTGTAACTCCGCCCCGCCACAACACAACAAAACCAAAATGGCGTCCTGCCCCGAGACAGCCGTGTTTGTTTTGGCGCCTCTTCCCTTCCGTGTTGTTTGGTAGTTTGTGTTTGTTAGTTTTGTTGCAGCTGTCTACCGGTTTACCGGTTTACCGGGAGTCCCATCCGGTCGTTTCGGAGCTCTTTGAACCCTTTACCCCGAAAAAAACCCGCAGCTCTCCACAGCTGGAGGGAATCTCCGCCGACCAATGAGAGGCAGCGCTGTCTGAGAGGGGAAGTGACGTAACAGTCGCTGTGGGCCAATCCGCGGCTCCGACACCCAAACAGCAAGACGGAAAACCCGCCTCCCCCAGCCTCCTGAACCTGAACGCGCCTAGAGAAGAACCGTGCGAACCCGTCCGTGCTCTGCGGCTCCAGGAGAAGGTAAGACCAGCATGGCCCGGCACGGCACGGCCCCGGTCCGGGTCAATACGCAGGTCCGTTCCGCTGGCCCGACAGGTACATGTAAGGAGCGCTAGGTGTGTAAACAGCTCGCTGCAGCCGGCGGGCGGTGCAGACAGACAGTTGTTTCTAAACGCAACACGGCGGATGGATATCTCACTGCTGCCCTGTTTTATTCATTTATTTAATGTATTTAAATAGTCTAATAACACACCGCTCACTGTTCTACTGTTTTACCGTTTTATTCATTTATTTAATTTATTCAAATAGTCTAATAACTCACTGTTCTCCTGTTTTACTGTTTTATTCATTCATTTAAATAGTCTAATAACACACTGTTCTGCTGTTTTACTGTTTTATTCCTTTATTTAATGTATTTAAATAGTCTAATAACACACCGCTCACTGTTCTACTGTTCTCCTGTTTTATTCATTTATTCAATTTACTTAATTTATTTAATTTATTTCCGTAGCAACATGGATACGGAGTTGTTTATGGAATGTGATGAAGAGGAGCTGGAGCCATGGCAACAGGTGGACGACAGCGTGGAGGAAGACGAGATGGACTTCATCGACAGCTACTGCGAGCCAGGTGACACACACACACACACACACACACACACACACACACACTCACACACCGCTTGTTAAAGCTGCATTCTCTCTAGTGTCCACCAGGGGGCGACTCCTCTGGTTGTATAGAAGTCTAGTCTAAAATGACTCTACTTCTCTCTTGATTTATTCCCTCAGTAAACATTGTAAACATGAGTTTATGGTCTCAATCTCTAGTTTACAGTCTTCTTCAATACAGCATGATGTTCATTTAGTACATTATGCTCCATTTAGAGTCACACAGACCATAAAGCAGGGGGTGATTTAGGGGCGGGGCTACAGTGATTGACAGGTCTCTACGTCACTTATACATACATTACATTACAGTCATTTATCAGACGCTTTTATCCAAAGCGACTTACAGTTCAGTATCTATCTACACACCGTAGACGCAGCTACGGGAGACATTTTGGGGTTAAGTGTCTTGCTCAAGGACACATTGACATGAGACTAGTAGAGCAGGAGCCGGGGATCGAACCGCCGACCCTCTGTCCAGATATGGTCACTTCCTGTTCACTACTACAACTGTCTGTGTGTCTCAAGTGGAGGATTCTCCGTCTCCTCTTCCAGCCTCTGAGACTCCGCCCCCTAGGACTCCACCAATCACACCTCTGACAGGTACCTGAGTGTGTGTGTGTGTCTGTGTGTCTGTGTGTGTGTGTCTGTGCTAAAGGGGGCGTGGCTTGACTTCACTCTTTGTTTTCTTTGTCCCTCAGCTTCTCCTCTCATACAGATCGTCTGCTCCTCTGTGAGGCCTCCTCCTCCTCTTCCTCATCCCTCCGTCATCACCACCTCCTCCTCCTCCGTCTCTCGCCTCACCCCGTCCTCCACACCTTCTGTGGCCCCGCCCCTGATGGCTCATGCCCCGCCCCTCTTCCTGACACAGACGGCTGGTGGGACGTTCCTCCTCCCAGCAGCCCCCGGGACGCGCCATGCCCCGCCCATCCTCCTCACCACGCAGGTACGGGAATCAAACGCACCTCTGTGAAGGAGCTTCAGACGCTCCGCTCTCATTGGTCAGTTCTGTCCTCCCATCGGGCCGCAGGGATTCATCCATATTTTCTCACCTGAATTCATTTCAATAGACAATATTTAAAACCATGAGATTATATATATTTAATAACTTTTAAATTGACTCCCTTTCAGCCTCATTAATTATTATTTTAAATATTTTAATAATTAAAATATGTATATATATATATATATATATATATATATATTAATTGATGTTTTCAAATGAAGCTTTTAATGTCTGTCATCATATTTTATGACACTATTATCTCATAACAAATAAAGAAAGAAGTCCCTGTATTTATATATGTATATGTATTTATAAATATATATGTGTGTATGTGTATGTATATATATATATATATATATATATATATATATATATATATAAATAAATATACATATATTTGTATATATTTATTATTTAATAATTTTTTTAATCAATACGGAACACAACAAGCCGGTTGAGTCATGAGTTTGATGTCTGTGATGTCACTGTGATGTCATGTGTTTCCCCGCTCAGGGTTTCCCGGTGATGAACCGAGGGACTCCTCTGGTGCTGAACCTTCAGCCGGGTCAGACGGTCCAGCCTCTCACTCTGATCCAGTGTAGGACGTCTAATCACTAATCAATCACACACACGACCTCGTTACTGAATGTCACTAATCAATCACACACACGACCTCGTTACTGAATGTCACTAATCAATCACACACACAACCTCGTTACTGAATGTCACTAATCAATCACACACACGACCTCGTTACTGAATGTCACTAATCAATCAATCACACACAACCTCATTACTGAACGTCACTAATCAATCACACACACAACCTCGTTACTGAACGTCACTAATCAATCACGCACAACCTTGTTACTGAACGTCACTAATCAATCACGCACAACCTTGTTACTGAACGTCACTAATCAATCACGCACAACCTTGTTACCGAACGTCACTAATCAATCACACGTACAACCTTGTTACTGAACGTCACTAATCAATCACACACAACCCCGTTACTGAACATCACTAATCAATCACACACACAACCTGGTTACTGAACGTCACTAATCAATCACACACAACCCCGTTACTGAACATCACTAATCAATCACACACACAACCTCGTTACTGAACGTCACTAATCAATCACACACACAACCTGGTTACTGAACGTCACTAATCAATCACACACACAACCTGGTTACTGAACGTCACTAATCAATCACACACAACCCCGTTACTGAACATCACTAATCAATCACACACACAACCTCGTTACTGAACGTCACTAATCAATCACACACACAACCTGGTTACTGAACGTCACTAATCAATCACACATACAACTTTGTTCCTGAACGTCACTAATCAATCACACACACAACCTGGTTACTGAACGTCACTAATCAATCACACACACAACCTCGTTACTGAACGTCACTAATCAATCACACACAACCCCGTTACTGAACATCACTAATCAATCACACACACAACCTCGTTACTGAACGTCACTAATCAATCACACACACAACCTGGTTACTGAACGTCACTAATCAATCACACATACAACTTTGTTCCTGAACGTCACTAATCAATCACACACACAACCTCGTTACTGAACGTCACTAATCAATCACACACACAACCTCGTTACTGAACGTCACTAATCAATCACACACACAACCTTGTTATTGACCTGTCTCTCTTTCTCCCCCCCCCCCCCCACACACACACACACACAGCGCCATCACTGGGTCAGCTGGTCCGGCCCAGTGTGGGCGTGTCCCCGGTGGTCCAGACCAGAACAGGCCCCGCCCCTTCTCGAGGCTCCGCCCACCCTGGCTCTGCCTTCACCGCCATGCAGCTGCCCACCACACTGACCTTCCGCACCGGCACGCCGGGACCCGGTCCGTCACACCACATCTGATCGCAGCTGATTGATTGATCGAGTTAGTTATTGATTATTGATATTGTTGTTGTTGTTTTTTTCTCTCCAGTTAACCTTCATATGACCCAGGTGGGCGGAGCCAACTCCCTGAAGCTGACAGCTTCCCCCGCCCTCCCCTCTGGATCGGCCAATGGCGTCACCAGAATCTCTCCGTTCAGCAGCGGTACAACATTATTGATTGTTGATCATTACATTTATCTGATAATATATTTATTACAAAGATGATATCTTCAATGTTTATTATTAAGATGATATAATTAATATCATATTCATTATTAAGAGTTACTCTCAGATTGAGATTATTGATACAGAATAATAGATTACTATGTATTATAATAGATTAAACTAGTTTGGCGTCAGAGGCAGTTTGATCCAAATTATGATTTAAGTTTAATTCAGAATTTGTGGGCTGGTCCAAATCAACCCCCTGAATGTATTGATCAGACAGAATACTCGATAATAAACAAATCACCAAACATCCTGGAAAAAAACATAAAAGATTTCCTGTAAAAATCAACGTTCTATTGTTCTCTCTATGGAAACAGAACCATGATGACTAGAAGTAGAGAGAACTAGAACATGTCTTTAGTGAGAACAACACAGTTATGATGACATCACTCATTAAAGAGAAAGACGTGAGACGTTTCAAACGGCACAGGTCTTACCAATATGAACACTTATTTATGCAAAAAGAAAATCAAAAAACAAACAGTAGAATTAATTACAAGCTGCTGGACTTTTATTGTGAAGGAGGTACAGGAAGTGTTGAGGGCCATGGTCACACTTACCTGATGACAGCTGTTTCTGTGTGTCACCTGGTCCTGCAGCTCCTGGCCCCGCCCCCTCCGTCATCACTGCCCACAGTGTGGCCTCAGCGCTGACCCTGGACCCCCCCAGGGTGGTGATGAGTGTGGAGGAGTTCTACTACGGGACGTTTGAGGGCGACCTGAGTCTGAGGAAGCCACTCCCACTGGGGATCAAAACCTCCACCTTCACCTGCCAGATCTGCACTTACCTGGCTGAGAACAACCTGAGGTGGGACCAACTGAACGCACCTGAACGCACCTGAGAACCTGAACACATCTAGATACACCAAACACACCTGTACACACTTGTCTGGATGCAAGTGCAGTGGTCTGTATGTTCACCTGTGTGTGTGTGTGTGTGTGTGTGTGTGTGCGCGCGTGCGCAGGTTGATGCAGCACATGCTCCACCACTCAGAGCTGGTTGGAGGAAGAGCAGCAGGTGAGGAGAGGAAGTGCTGCACGTTCTGTTACCGACAGTTCTCTTCTCCAGCTCAGCTGCAGAGCCACCAGGAGCAGGTGCATGGCCCCGCCCTCTCCTCCTGTAAGAACCACACCTGGTCACACACCTGAAAATATACAACTAATGCATGTTCCTGGACTGGACATGGAACCTTTGGGTCTTCTCAGGTCTTACCTGTCTCTACTAGGACTCGACTCGCGTCTTACCTGTCTCTACTAGGACTCGACTCGGGTCTTACCTGTCTTTACTAGGACTTGACTCAGGTCTTACCTGTCTCTGTCTCTCAGGTTTGTGTCGTATTTGTGAGTGGGCGTTTGAGAACGAGCCGGCCTTCTTGAACCACATGAAGTCCAACCACAAACCCGGAGAGATGCCCTACGTCTGCCAGGTGAGTTTTTAACCACCGACCTCCTCAACCTGCGTGTCCTCGGGCCTCATTAACTCAGGTGTGACTTCCAGGTGTGTTCCTATCGCTCGTCGTTCTACTCCGACATCCTGCAGCACTTCGCCAGCTTCCACAGAGACTCTCGCTTCCTGATGTGTCTTTTCTGCTTGAAGGTGACCAGAAACCCCATCAGTTACCAGCAGCACCTGTTGAGACACCAGGTAACCCCCCCCCCCCCTACACACACACACACACACACACACACACACACCATCAAACAATATGAATACTGATGCAATAAGAACATCGTTCTTCTCTGTTCCTCAGATGAACCAGGCCTTCCACTGTAACAGGTGTCGTCTTCAGTTCATCTTCCTGAAGGACAAGATGCAGCACAAACTGGAAAACCATCGCAGCTTCCGTCGTCCCGCTCAGCTTGAAGGACTGCCGCCGGGGTCAAAGGTCAGCTCTTTAAACCCATTCACCCCTCAATCTCCAGACCCGACCCCCATCTGTCCGTTCTTATTGTGGATCCATGTGTCTCCAGGTGACGATCAGGACTTATGGGAAGATCAGACCTCTGACGTTAGCGGGGAGCCGGCTGCTTCAGAGCCCCGCCTCCCTCATCCAGCCAATCAACATCAAGACTGAGAGTCTCCTCCGGGACTCCTCTCCCCTCCAGAGGAGTCCCGGCCTCCACAAGTCACCTCGGTCCCCAAACAAGAGGCCGGGCGGCCGCAGAATCCACATCAACAGGTGAGACTGAGATTAACAGTCAGAATCAACAGGTGAGACTCAGATTAACAATCAGAATCAACAGGTGAGACTCAGATTAACAATCAGAATCAACAGGTGAGACTGAGATTAACAGTCAGAATCAACAGGTGAGACTCAGATTAACAATCAGAATCAACAGGTGAGACTCAGATTAACAATCAGAATCAACAGGTGAGACTGAGATTAACAATCAGAATCAACAGGTGAGACTCAGATTAACAATCAGAATCAACAGGTGAGACTCAGATTAACAGTCAGAATCAACAGGTGAGACTCAGATTAACAATCAGAATCAACAGGTGAGACTCAGATTAACAATCAGAATCAACAGGTGAGACTCAGATTAATAGTCAGAGTCAACAGGTGAGACTGAGATTAACAGTCAGAATCAACAGGTGAGACTCAGATTAATAGTCAGAGTCAACAGGTGAGACTGAGATTAACAGTCAGAGTCAACAGGTGAGACTCAGATTAACAGTCAGAGTCAACAGGTGAGACTCAGATTAACAGTTAGAGTGAACAGGTCTCAGAGACTCAGATTCATCTGGTCTCTGTAATATGCGCAGGTCTTCCGGCTGTGATGGAGACCACCTGGTGTGTCTGGAGTGTGGAACCAAGGTCCTGGACTTCTCTGCTCACTACCCGACTCACGTTCAGTGTCTGCTGTGTCCGTACAGCAGCTGCTGCTCCAGAGCGTACGCCTCCCACATGATCCAGTAAGACCACGCTCAGATTAACGCGCTTCATTCTTTATCTTCTAATTCTTTCTTCGTGTTCTGTAGTTTAGATCTTCTCTATCTGTGTAAAACTTCTTCTGTCTGATATTTATTAAACTTTATTCTGGGTGAAGTGATCATTGCTGAATATGTTTTTGGGTCATTGACAAATAAGGCTTCTAAAAAGGTCATGTTAAAATGGGTGTAATGCATGTTTGAGTCTGGAACAATGTGGTGAAACTGTTTTAACTTCCCAGGCTAAGACGTGTCTACATATTTATGAATAAATACATGTTTCCCTCATATTTATTCAAACGGACATTTGTGACAGTGCCTAACACGTGGTGTTTTATCAGTCATCATGTTCAGCACATAAGTGGGCTGTAGCGGCGTCACACACTCGACACCTTTCTGCTGCAGGGCTTCAGTCGACTCTTTGTTCCCGTCGGACAAACTGTTGCTGAGACGGCCTGCAGGAGCTTGAACTAGAATATCAGAACGTGACCTTCTTTGCAGTTTGCAGCTCATTTCAAATGAAACATCTACTAGGACACCAGCATTAGCTTCTGTTCCTGCTAACAACTTCATAGGTTTTAAATAGAATAAAGACATTTATGATAGAATATTAGTTTTCTAGTTTTACATTGGTTGTACTACCTTGACATGCAAAGTGTACCAGCCTACCTATAAGCTGTTTTTATCAATATTTAAAAGATATACAAACATGTTCACTCTGCTATAAAGCTCAGTTGAGGTCCTCTTGATGATGCAATATCCTGTTTACTGTTCTGCACTTTAATTTCATAATAAAAGTCCCATCTTTACAGTTGTGCCCCGCTGACATTTGAGAACATTCAATTGCTGGACAAAAGTTTTTAAATGATCTCACCAGCTTTAAACTATTGGTATCTGTAAAAATGTGGTTTATTTGAATTGTTGCAACAATAAAAGCATGCCCTAGTATTTTATTTTGAATTTATTATCATTTAAATAGCTTTTTAAATAGTTGTCTTAGTCTGTTCATTTTTTTCATGTTCAGGGTTTGAGGTGCCAAAACATCAAATAATATTTACTCTGATTGTACTGAACATGCGTCAACACTGGATACGTTTCACTGAATGAAGTGAAACAATGATTCGTCGTGTCAATGACCCTTTTACCTCAGCCATTCAGATTCTTGTGATTTGTGATTGTTGTTGTTGTTGTTGTTTTCAGTCACCACGTGCCGCAGACCAGAGACAAAGGAGTTCCTCTGCACAGACTGTCTCCTCCATGGTGAGACTCTTCTGTTGTCGCTCTTCATCACAGAAACATCATCAGATATTTATGAATGAATGAATATCCCTCTGCAGGTTTCATGTTCTTTATGGACCTTAGTCACAGGTGTTACAGGTGTTACTGATGTTACAGGTGTTACTGGTGTTACTGATGTTACAGGTGTTACTGGTGTTACTGATGTTACAGGTGTTACTGGTGTTACTGATGTTACTGATGTTACATGTGTTACTGATGTTACAGGTGTTACTGATGTTACAGGTGTTACTGGTGTTACTGATGTTACAGGTGTTACTGGTGTTACTGATGTTACTGGTGTTACAGGTGTTACTGATGTTACAGGTGTTACTGGTGTTACTGATGTTACTGGTGTTACAGGTGTTACTGATGTTACAGGTGTTACATGTGTTACTGATGTTACAGGTGTTACTGATGTTACGGGTGTTACAGGTGTTACAGATGTTACAGGTGTTACTGATGTTACATGTGTTACAGGTGTTACTGATGTTACAGGTGTTACTGATGTTACAGGTGTTACAGATGTTACAGGTGTTACTGATGTTACAGGTGTAACTGATGTTGACTAATTTGCTGAAATGTATGTAAATAAGCAGTTTTTTTTGTTCTGTATCCTGTTTATTGAATAGTAGTAATAATAATAATAGTAGTAATAGTAATAATAATAATAGTAGTAATAGTAATAGTAGTAATCAGTGTTTCCTGTGTTTCAGTGTTTTCCTGCTGCGCTGCTCTCACTGTGACTTCAGCCCTCAGACTGCAGATCAGATGGCTGAACACCTGCTGAGGAACCCGGAGCACCACAGCACCACCTGTCAGTCCAGGAGTAAGACTTCACCACACACACACTGCTACACACACACACACACACACACACTGCTACACACACACTGCTACACACACACACACACACACACACACACACACACTGCTACACACACACTGCTACACACACACACACACACACACACACACTGCTACACACACACTGCTACACACACACACACACACACACACACACACACACACACACACACACACACTGCTACACACACACACACACACACACACACACACTGCTACACACACACTGCTACACACACACACACACTGCTACACACACACACACACACACACACACACACTGCTACACACACACACACACACACACACACACTGCTACACACACACACACACACACACTGCTACACACACACACACTGCTACACACACACACACACACACACACACACACACTGCTACACACACACACACACACACACACTACTACACACACACACACACACACACACACTCTGCTACACACACACTACTACACACACACACACACACACTACTACACACACACCCACACACACACACACACACACACACACACACACACACACACACACACACACACACACACTGCTACACACACACACACACACTGCTACACACACACTGCTACACACACACACACACACACTGCTACACACACACACACACACACACACACACACACTGCTACACACACACACACACACACTGCTACACACACACACTGCTACACGCACACACACTGCTACACACACACACACACACACACACACACACACACACACTGCTACACACACACTGCTACACACACACACACACACACACTACTACACACACACACACACACACACACACTCTGCTACACACACACACACACACACACACACTACTACACACACACACACACACACACACATACACACACACACACTACTACACACACACACACTCTGCTACACACACATACAGAATATATGAAGAATAAAGTTTCAATAATAACTGAATGATAATATTTCTTTGGCATCAGATCGACACTCAAGCTGTTAGCATGTAGCTTAGCCTCCGTGAGCTCCGTCATCAAACTGAAACATGGACTAGATGAACGTCTCCTGATGTCTTTGTGTGTCGTCGTTCCACATTAAGCCGTGAAGAAGAAGTCGTCTCTACTTCTGTTCCATGAGGTCTTTATCAGCTGGTGTTGATCACACGTTTCCTAACATTCACTCAGATCACAATGAAGCTGTGAAGCCTCCACACATCTGCTATCAGTGAACTTGAGTGTTTCTTCTGTCTGAACTCTTTAATCTTCTTTCATCAAACGTTTGGTTTCCGTTTCTCTGACCGCTCCAAAGTAAATACAAGTGACTCGACTGTTCAGTCGTGTTCAAAGTCCTTTATTATAATCTGTAGACGTCTGATTCACTCCATCGATGATTAAAAGAAAAGAAACCTCAGACTCACTCACATTAACTCTGACAGGTCAGACCTCCAGCTTCTCCACAGTCCATCCATAAATTTTATATATATATATATATATATATATATATATATATATATATATATATTCTAATCAATCGTCAATCAATACCCACCTGCTCTGTCTTTGTTACGCTGGACTATTGTTAATGTGTGCATATATACATGTATATACAGTATGTATCTATATATTAATACATATATAAAATATATAATATGTAATGTTTCTAGAAATGATGATACATTTCTCTTCATAAGATGTTAACAAACTAAACTTCTCTTCTTCTCAGGCTACATTGAACCTGACATCCAGTTCTGCCACAACGAAGAGCAGGACCCTTCAGAAGAGAAAGAACCGGTCCAGAACAAGGACTTGCCTGATCCGTCCTGGAGGTCCGCGGATTGTTGGAAACAACCATCAGAGAGCGACGTCTCCGAGTCCACCATCGTCTCGTTCGACCGGAGCACTGGGCCTCATCACTTCCTGTCCAAGAACACCGACGCCATCGACTTCTTCCACCTGCTCTTCCCTTCGGAGCTCATGGAGCTGATCACCAACGAGACCAATGCCCACGCGAAGACCTGCCAGTTCATGGGCTCCGGCTACTCGGACTGGGTCCCCGCCACCATCCACGAGATCAAAGGTTTCCTCGGCCTTGTCATTCTGATCGGGATCCAGAACCTTCCGGACCTGTCGCACTACTGGTCCTGGAGTCACTACGACAACAGCTACACCTTCTACCGCGCCATGAGCTTCAAACGCTTCAAGCAGATTGCCGCCAACATCCGCATGGGCAGCTTCACCACTGAAGAGTTTCGTGGAACCGGCGACCCCAGCGACTCGCTGCACATCTTCAGGCCGATGCTGAATGTTCTCGGAGGAGCCATGTGGCACGCCTATCAGCCGAACTGCTGCCTGTCCGTCGACAGGGCGCTGCTGCCCAGCCCGGAGGAGGAGAAGAGCTGCTACCCCAAGGCGGATCCAAAGACCCAGCCTCAGGTGTGGCTGCTCTGCGATTCCAAGTCCGGCTACTGCCACCGCTTCTTCATCCAGGTAGGGGAGAAGGAGGGCCAGGAGCAAGGCTTCACCGTGGTGCCGGAGCTGGTGAAGGATCTGGAGGACAAACACCACCAGCTTTACCTGGCTAGCTCGCTGGCATCTGTCCCACTCATGCAGAAGCTTCTGGACCAGGGCATCTACGCCTCCAGCTCCTTCCCTCCACTCAACCCCATACTGCCCAGAGAGCTGTGGGAGGAAGGTCGCCTGGAGAAACCCGGGGACTTCCTGCACAGACAGTTTGGCCCCCTGCTGGCCACCCGCTGGAGGGACACCAAAGAGATGGGCTGCCTGTCGACTAACGCAGCTCCGGGTGAACATGACACCGTTTGGAGGAGGTCTCAGACCAAAGTGGGCGGACTGGACCCGATAGACCGCCCCATGGCCTTCTGCCTCCTGCAGGAGAACATGCGAGGGGTTGACATCTGCAAGCAGTTGCTGGCCTGCAACCCGCTGGGGGGAATCCCCCAGGATCGGCACTGGCGCAGCCTCTTCTGGTTTCTGGTCAACCTGAGCATCGTCAACGCCTTCATCGTGCTGCGGGAGAGCCGCAAGGACAACCCGCCGGCTTGGGTGCAAGACGGCCTCTTTACTCAGGTCAACTTCCGCAAGCGTTTGGGCAACCAGCTCGCCAAGTGTGCTCAGAACTACTTCGAGACCATGGAGATCGCCAGCTCCCGCGGGATGAGGGTGGTGGCGACTGAGGCCCCAGTTAAACAAAGACACCGGATGGGGAAGATCAGCAGCATCTCCAAGAGGTGCAAGACCTGCCATTTAAAGAACCTCCGGCATGAGAGCGTGTACGGCTGCATCGTCTGCAGAGCAAACCTGTGTAAACTGCCGAGCTGCTTCTGGGAATTTCACGGCTTGTCGCCCATAAACAAAGGTCAGCATTTCACAGTTACTTTGTTTATTGCTTTTTATGGTTCTACACAATTAAAGACGCATGCTTGATGTTTGTTCACAGGATCAACAAGAGTTGGATTCATCAAGGACAGAATAAGGTAATATCTTACATTAAGTGTGTAGTAAAGCTTCGGCTCTCATGAACAAGTTGAGTTGAGGAGTTCGACCACATGAGCTTTGTTTTGTCAGAAGTTGTTGATGTGCTTTTATCTCTGCAATAATATTGACACACTGAATATTTGAATCTCTTTTTTGCAGCGGAGAAATCACGGTGAAGGAGGTCGAGGACAACGTGGACGGGGCGATGGCGCCCGTGGAAGACCTGGACTTTTCTGACAATGAGCTGGATGACATTGACGACGACACTGAAGATATTAAGGAAGAATTCATCAAAGAAGTAAAACGTCCGATGTCTCACCTGCCGTCAACGACGAACGGCCGCGCCCAACCGGCGTCCGCCCCGTCCGCCTGTAAAGAGCGCGATGATTTCCTCACCGCCCGTCAGCTCAGGATCGCCCTCTTCGCTCTGTGCGACGGACTCCGCCAAGCCTCCAGGGTGTTTTTAACCGAGACGCAGCTCATCCGGTCCTGGCTGAAGGACGCCAGGAAGCGTTTGAAGTCAACCGAACGGGAGCAGAAGTTGGACGCCAACGGTGGGGACCGCATGGTGGCCTGGGTGCTGTCCATGCGCGAGCAGCAGCTTCCGATCACAGAGAGCAACCTCTTCCACAAGGCCTCCACGCTGAAGAAGAAGGGAGGTTTCAGTGACTCCTTCCGCATCTCTTACAACTGGGCGGTGAGCTTCATGCTGAAGCATCGGCTGGGCGTTCGGAGCATCGGCGGGGCGGCCACGCTGGCTCGGGCTCTGCCGCTTTCCCTGGAGGCCAAGGTCCAGTCCTTCAGGAATTTTACGCAGAAGGTCATCCGGGTCAACAAGCTGCCGGAAAGCGCCGTGGCTGCGATGGACGAGTTGTGTCTCTTTGTGGATTTGAGGTTAGTTCAGGACAAGTCTCGCCGCTCGGAGGCCCTGGAGCTCACTGGGTCTTTACCTCTGGTCACCGTGTATCTGACGGTGCTGGCCGACGGTACCATGTTGCCGTCTGTGGTGCTGACGAACCGGCAGCTGGCTGAGAAAGTCCTGCCCGACTTCATCCTGCTGGAGGCCGGACCAGAGAGCCTGTTGGTAGAAGAAACCTTGGATCTCTGGACTAACAAGGTTTGGCTGAAGCACGTCTCCGGTCCAACTAGGCCCAGTAAAACAATGCTGGTCTTGGACCGACACCGGGAGCACATGGGAGATCCGTTCCTCACTTCCGTCAGCGGGTCGGGCACCTTGCCGGCTGTGATTCCTGGAGGCTGCTCCTTTCGTCTTCAGCCCCTGGAGATTTGCGTGAAGCCGGTTCTGCAGCACTTCCTGTTGTCACGCTGGGCAAAGTTCACCGCCGGAAACCCGAAGGAGTTGGAGGAGACGTCACCCCACCAGCTCCAAGCGAATGTGACCCAGCTGCTGGTTGACTGGCTGGTCGAGGCCCTGGCGCACTTAAACAAACTCCCACGGCTTTGGAAGAAGTCGTTCCGCCTGACGGGCCTTCTGTCGGTGAGGAAAGAGGAGGACCGGGAGGAGGAGGAGACCATGAGTCCAGAGGGGATCCAGTCGGACCTCCTCAAGGCCCTGACGGAGACCCTGCTGGGGCCGGGGGCTTTAGAGGACGACTATCCTGAGCTGCTGGAGCTGGAAGACAAAGAGGACACCGAGGAGGAACAAGAACAAGGAGAAGGACAGAAGGCATCAGAGGAGAAACAGGAGGACAAAGAAGGAGAAGGAAAGGAGGTGAAACAGGACAGGGAAGAGACCAGGGAGGAGATTGAGGAGGAAGGGAAGGAAACAAAGGAGGGAGGTCGGCCAGAGGACACAGAAAAGGACACAATCAAAGGAGTGAAAGACAGGAAGGAGACAGGGGAGGACAGGAAAACAGAAGTTGAGGAGGACAGTGAGGAGGAAGGAAAGGAGACAGAGGAGGACAGGAAGGAAGTGAGCAAGGAGAGACGAGAGACCAGGATAGTGATAGGAGAGGAAGTCGGTGATGAGTGGAAGATAACGGTGAAGAGCCGGACTGACTGCGTCGAGGACGAAAGCTGAAGCAAAGACAGAGACATGGATGTCAACACACCTGTCCACAGGTGTCTCCAACAGGTGTCTGACGGGACGTTTACCGCCGGATCTCCTCCCCGAAATCTACCGAAAACCACAGAAAGTCGGGCGATAAGACGAGCAAGAAGCTTGATGCTCAATATTGACCCGATTGGTCCGGTTCTGATGGGACTCTGTTCCTAGTGGACATTAAAGGAACTGCAGCTGAGTTGGTTGCTGCTTGTTTGGGAGGTTTTTCGGTGAAGTTCTTTGTTCGGTCTGTTTCTGGAGACGATCGTGTAGTTTGAGTTCTCTGCTGGTCGTAAACGTCTGACGAGCCGATCAGCTGATGTCCACAGACAGAACAACATCCATTCAACAGATTAATGAGACATGAAGAGACATGAAGACCAACATGGTCCTGAATGTTGAACTGAGATGTGAAACATTACAAACAATAAGTGAATAGATGTTTGATGCAGTGTTTCTGATCTGTTGTCTGAAGCTGCAGCAGCTTCTTGTGAATGTTTGTGTGATGGTGATGATGATGATGATGATGATGATGATGATGGCGACCGGCTCTGGAAGCTGATTGGCGGATTTGATAACATGTGTTAATGTATTGGATCATGTGACCAGAACCTGGACCTGAATATTTTGATGGTGCCTCCGACAGAACGGATGTTGTTGTACAGACGATGATGACGATGATGATGATGATGATAGATCCTCTTCCTCATTAATAAAAAATACAAACATCTTCAGCTTTGGATCCTTTTCTTTTTAGTTTTTTAGGTTCTTTCTTCAGGAGACAACTTCCTGTCCTTCACGTGTTAAAGCTGCATTCTCTCTAGTGTCCACCAGGGGGCGACTCCTCTGGTTGTATAGAAGTCTAGTCTAAAATGACTCTACTTCTCTCTTGATTTATTCCCTCAGTAAACATTGTAAACATGAGTTTATGGTCTCAATCTCTAGTTTACAGTCTTCTTCAATACAGCATGATGTTCATTTAGTACATTATGGAACATTTAGAGTCAAACAGACCATAAAGAGGGGATACTTTATGGTCTATTATTTTACACACACACACACTGATGTCAGCAGAGATCTGTTGACAGAGTTTAAGAAGTAGAAATGTTACGGTTTAGTCAGAATTAAATTATAATTATATTTTAGTTATTGTGTTTGAATGAACTGGTTTCTGGGCTTTAAAGTGTTAACAAGTAGGTTATGTGAATGTACATGTAAGCCCCGCCCCTCTCCTCTGATTGGGCTGTGCCCTGATCTCCCTGTGGTGAGACTCCTCCCTCCCAGTTTTATTCCCAGTGGACCTGGTCTGAGAGAATCCAGAGCCGCCTGACAGCAGAACCTACAGCATCTGACCAGACCAGGATCTGAACCATGGGTGAGTCCTCTTTTATCTCCTTTCGCGGTCTGTCCATCACACCTCTCTCTGTCTGTCTCTCTCTCTCTGTCTCTGTCTCTGTCTCTCTCTCTCTCTCTGTCTGTCTCTCTGTCTGTCTCTCTGTCTCTCTCTCTCTGTGTGTCTCAGCTGCTTGCTTCTCTTTTCTCTCATGAGGTCTTTGCTGCTGATCTTTGTTATGTTTGTTCTGTAAAGTTCTTCAGAATAAAGCAGCAGAGCCTCGTTTTAATGTGAAAGACTCGGCTGCTTCTCTTCATGCATCCGACGTTTAAATGAATCTTTATGTGAGGAGCTCACTACAAGAGCTGTTGACGCAATCCGTTATTTTAATAGTTTAATTTACGTGTCCAGAGTCCAACGTGACATCTTCAAATGTCTCGTTTGTCCAAAAGAATTCAGAAAACTAAAATATTCAGATGTTTAAAAAATGACTCGACTAATAATCAACTCTTTTCTTTCTATTGATCAACCAATCATTGCAGCTCAAAAAGCTGCAGAAAACAGCGTCGTGTTCCTTTAAATGTGGCCGCGTGTGTGTGTGTGTGTGTGTGTGTGTGTGTGTGTGTGTGTGTGTGTGTGTGTGTTAGTGTGTGTGTGTGTGTGTGTGTGTGTGTGTTAGTGTGTGTGTGTTAGTGTGTGTTAGTGTGTGTGTGTGTGTTAGTGTGTTAGTGTGTTAGTGTGTGTGTGTGTGTTATATAACACCTCCAAAGGTCACATTAGTACAAATGAATCCTTGAATTATAACAAAACAGGTCTGATGTAGACTGTTTCTGATGTGGACTGGGTCTGATGTGGACTGGGTCTGATGTAGACTGTTTCTGATGTGGACTGGGTCTGATGTGGACTGGTTCTGATGTAGACTGTTTCTGATGTGGACTGGGTCTGATGTAGACTGTTTCTGATATGGACTGGTTCTGATGTGGACTGGGTCTGATGTGGACTGTTTCTGATGTGGACTGGTTCTGATGTGGACTGGGTCTGATGTAGACTGTTTCTGATGTAGACCGTTTCTGATGTGGACTGGGTCTGATGTGGACTGGGTCTGATTTTAAAGTTTAAATCAGTCACATGTTGATATTTAATTCATAATAAACATTTAAAAGATCGTTCGTTCTTACTTTTACTAAGAGAGGTATTTTCTGTGGTATTAGTACTTTAACTTGAAGGATCTGAAGTATTTAACTGTCGAAGCCGTAATAATGTGAATTATTTCACAGTTACAGTTAGGCTATAAAAAGATTTCCCAAGCTTTGAACATCTCACGGAGCACTGTTCAATCCATTATCCGGAAATGGAAAGAGTATGGCACAACTGCAAACCTACCAAGACACGGCCGTCCACCTAAACTTACAGGCCGAACAAGGAGAGCGCTGACGAGAGATGCAGCCAAGAGGCCCATGGTGACTCTGGACGAACTGCAGAGATCCACAGCTCGGGTGGGGGAATCTGTCCACAGGACAACTATTGGGCGTGCACTCCACAAATCTGGCCTTTATGGAAGAGTGGCAAGAAGAAAGCCATTGTTAAAAGAAAACCATAAGAAGTCCCGTTTGCAGTTTGCCAGAAACCATGTGGGGGACACAGCAAACATGTGGAAGAAGGTGCTCTGGTCAGATGAGACCAAAATTGAACTTTTTGGCCTAAATGCAAAACGTTATGTGTGGCGGAAACCTAACACTGCACATCACCCTGAACACACCATCCCCACTGTCAAACATGGTGGTGGTAGCATTATGCTCTGGGGGTGCTTCTCTTCAGCAGGGACAGGGAAGTTGGTCAGAGTTGATGGGAAGATGGATGGAGCCAAATACAGGGCAATCTTGGAAGAAAACCTGTTGGAGTCCGCAAAAGACTTGAGACCGGGGCGGAGGTTCACCTTCCAGCAGGACAACGACCCTAAACATAAAGCCAGGGCTACAATGGAATGGTTTAAAACAAAACATATTCATGTTAGAATGGCCCAGTCAAAGTCCAGACCTAAATCCCATCGAGAATCTGTGGCAAGATCTGAAAACCGCCGTTCACAAACGCTCTCCATCTAATCTGACTGAGCTTGAGCTGTTTTGCAAAGACGAATGGGCAAAAATCTCAGTCTCTAGATGTGCAAAAGCTGGTAGAGACATACCCAAAAGACTTGCAGCTGTAATTGCAGCAAAAGGCGGTTCCACAAAGTATTGACTCAGGGGGACTGAATACTTTTGCACACTGCACTTTTCAGTTTTTTATTTGTGAAATTTTTTTAAATCATGTATAATTTTCTTTGTACTTCACAATTGTGTGACACTTTGTGTTGGTCTTTCACATAAAATTCCAATAAAATATATTTATGTTTGTGGCGTGTAATGTGACAAAATGTGGAAAAGTTCAAGGGGTATGAATACCTTTGCAAGCCACTGTATATTATAATTAGAGGTTTAATTGAGCAGCTCAGTTTAAAATACATGAACAACTCGTACTGCTACTGTTACTTCAGTATAACATCACAGTACTCTTTCCCGCCTGTGGTGGGGGGCGGAGCCTGCAAGTGATGCAGTATTTCTGTTTTAGAATCAATCATCAACTCATAAGTGAATGAATAACTCACGTCAGAGTTTAACTACCATGTGTGTGTACTTATACTCTGTACTCAGTGGGGGGGGGGGGGAGTACTCAGTGCTTCAGTAAAAGTAGTAGTAACTGTAATAACTTTATTGATCCTCAACGTGTTCATTGGTTTATGAACAAACCACCTGCAGAACTAAAGACGTTCATCAGCTAATGTTAGCATGCTAACGTGCTAAGCTAAAGTCCCATGTGAATGAAAGCAGCAGCATTAGAGGAGCGATCCAACCGATCACAGGACTCGGGGGATCCTGAGGCGGTCTCAGTCTCTCCTGAGGGTTCTGGGTCTACTACCTGCTGGGCGTAAACAGCGTCCAGGAGGATCCAGACCAGATGTTGGACCACTTCCTCATCTGGTCCCTTTAGACCTGAAGGATCAGCACAAAATAAAAAAGGAGCAGTTATGACTTTAATACAGATGGTTTAACATCTGGTGTACAAGACTCCAGACTATTGTTTCTGCCGCCATCCAAAAAATCTGAAGTTAGTAAATCATCAAAAGTTCTAAATCTCCCCCCCCCCCCCCAACCAGAGAACCATGAACCAGAGAACCATGAACTCAGATCTGGAGGTTGTGAGTCTCATTATGACTGCTTCACACCTGTTTTAAGTTTAAGTTTAAGCTTTTTAGATTAAAGTTTTGAAGTTTAAGTTTAAGTCTCTTGGGGCAGTGCCCCCCCCCCCCCCAACCAGAGGATGATGTAATCGACCGTTTTCCCCCCAGAGAACCATGAACCAGAGAACCATGAACTGAGACATGAGGTTGTGACTCTCTTTATGACTTCCTCACACTCCTGGAATCCTCAACCAGTTCTTCCTGAAGAGAACCACATTATCTGCAAAGAGGCGGAGACGCATTTCTGAAAATCAACAACATAACAAACCCCCCCCCCTCCCCCCAAGCATTATGAAATATGCTTCATGTTGTGTGTTGTTGCTGCAGAGTGAGACTTGTTTTCATGACGAGTTTAGGCGGTTTAATTACGAGGGAACCTCCGGCTATAACTACACCAAATCATTTGAAAACACTCCCAATGTTAATCAGTCTGACCTCTGTGACAGCTCCTGTCGTGATAACAGTGTTGAGGTTCTTTCTTCGGTTCTTTAAAGTTCTCCTGTTCTTCATGTGTTAAAGCTGCATTCTCTCTAGTGTCCACCAGGGGGGACTCCTCTGGTTGTATAGAAGTCTAGTCTAAAATGACTCTACTTCTCTCTTGATTTATTCCCTCAGTAAACATTGTAAACATGAGTTTATGGTCTCAATCTCTAGTTTACAGTCTTCTTCAATACAGCATGATGTTCATTTAGTACATTATGCTCCATCTAGAGTCAAACAGACCATAAAGAGGGGATGATTTAGGGCGGGGCTACACAGTGATTGTCACCGTGTACTATGTCACTCCTCAGTCCAGATGTGGTCACTTCCTGTTCACTGGTTGATAAAAAACAACAAGATGGCGATGGACAAAAGGCTGAACTAGAGGCTTCAATTACATCAGATGAATTTGTCTTCTTCATAAAGTCTCTGTATTGTGTTTTCTCAGCCAGCTGTTCAAAATGTGGACCAGGATACCGAAGCCCTCTGGACGCCATGAAAGGTGAGTCTGTCTGACTGACCACTACATCTTTGTGTATGAATATATATACACACACATATATATATATATATATACACATATATACACATATATAAT
>NW_027176683.1:1831893-1881893 GCF_023349555.1 Cebidichthys violaceus
GTAACTAACGTGCACTAAAAGGCGAGGTCAGCCGGCTGTGTGAACAAAACAAGGAGAAGCTCTGATAAGAAACACACAGAAGAGAGAGACTTAATTCTCAGGAGGATGTAGAGACGCTGTATACCTGTCAATCACTGTGTAGCCCCGCCCCTAAAGCATCCCCTGCTTTATGGTCTGTTTGACTCTAAATGGACCATAATGTACTAAATGAACATCATGCTGTATTGAAGAAGACTGTAAACTAGAGATTGAGACCATAAACTCATGTTTATATAATAAATCAAGAGAGAAGTAGAGTCATTTTAGACTAGACTTCTATACAACCAGAGGAGTCGCCCCCTGGTGGACACTAGAGAGAATGCAGCTTTAACACATGAAGCTTTGAACCTCTGGTTCTCTTAAAGAACCAGAGGTTTTCTGCTGAGGTAGACGTTACCCCTCTAGATCTTTAGATAGACTCCCTTCAGAAGAGCTTTGGTTTTGAAAGTGCTTTATGAATAAAAAAAATACTTTATTTTGACTGCATGAAGATGAAATTGTTGTGGTTCTGTTCTGTCTTCAGGTGGTGGAGCCTGTTGATATGTACTGGAAGTGTGACCTGGCGAACCCTCACACCACTCACTGTCTGGGCAACGGCCAGATCATGATCAGCTGTATCGGAGACCCGTCCGGCAACGGCAAAGGTGAGACGACCGGCAACCGTGTGACGTTAAAGACGCACTCAGCGCCCCCTGGTGGTCGGTATCAGTGATGCGCCTGCTGTCGTTCCTCTTCAGGTGGTTTCGTCCTGCTGGACGGTGAGACGTTCGAGGTGGTCGGTAACTGGGAGCACCCGGGTGAAGCGGCGCCTTTTGGATACGACTTCTGGTACCAACCTCGACACAACGTGATGATCAGCACTGAATGGGGTGCTCCCAAAGCTCTGGCTGATGGTTTTAATCCCGCACATGTCAAAGAAGGTGAGTTGAGAGGAAATCTTTCTTCAATCCTCCCAGTAAGACCCCAATCAGGTTCTAGGTTCCAATGCCAGTACAAATCCAGTTGGTATCACAAAGTTCTTGATCCTAGAAAGACTTGAGTCTTTATCACGTGGGGCTCTTTGTTCCACTTCCAGTAAGACATTAGGGTACAGTATCTATTTCCTGGGTCCAGACCTTTGAATCCACCCAGTTCACCAAGTTCGAGTCGATTGATTTGTCTGGTATTGTGACGTAATCGAGCCAACGAGCAGAACAAGGGGGACTAACAATGAGCCAATCAGCACCATTGTGAATAAACGTTGACAATTCTGTCTGATAACTAGTCAAGTTCATTGGTGTTGGTGTTCCAGGACTCTACGGCAGCTCCATCCATGTTTGGGACTGGACCACCCACAGGAAGCTGCAGACCCTCGATCTGGGGGAGGAGGGGGCCATTCCCCTTGAGATCCGATTCCTTCATGACCCCGATGCCACAGAGGGCTACGTGGGATGTGCTCTGAAGTCTGTGGTCTTTAGATTCTACAAAACACCGGTCAGTACAACAGGGTTCTGGATCCAAGTAAGGCTATAGTTAGTACCACAGGGCTCTAGAACCCAGGGAGACTTAAGTCAGTACCATAAGGTTCTAGATCTAAGTAAGGCTTTAGTTGGTACCACAGGTCCCTAGAACCCAGCGAGACTCCAGTCAGTACAACAGGGTTCTAGATCCAAGTAAGCTTTAGTTGGTACCACAAGGCTCTAGAACCCAGCTAGACTCAAGTTAGTACCATAAGGTTCTAGATCAAAGTAAGGCGATAGTTAGTACCACAGTTAGCATGTTAGCATGCTGATGTTAGCCTTTAGCTCAAAGCACAGAGATAATTGTGTTACTTCAGACTGGCTTTGTGTGTCTTCAGAAAGGTGACTGGGCTGCAGAGAAAGTGATCAACATTCCCAGTAAGAAGGTAGAGGGATGGGTGCTACCTGAGATGCCTGGTAAGTCTGTCTGCCTGTTTGTCTGCCTGTTTGTCTGCCTGCCTGCCTGCTTGCCTGCCTATCTGTCTGTCTGTCTGGTTGCATGACTGGTTTCCTGTCTGTCTGCGCAGGTCTGATCACAGACATCCTGATCTCGTTGGACGACCGTTATCTCTACTTCAGCAACTGGCTCCACGGTGACATCAGACAGTATGACATCACAGACAGGAGGAACCCACGATTGGTCGGCCAGGTCTGAACGTTACACCTGTCCGGTGACTAGAAGGTGAAAAGCTTCAGAGTGAGACAGCTCACCTGTCTGTCTGTTCCAGGTGTTTCTGGGAGGAAGCATCGTCAGTGACGGTCCCGTCAGAGTCCTGGAAGACCCGGAGAACCAGCCGCAGCCCCACCCACGCTTCATCCAGGTACCACAGACAGGATGAGAGAGAGACAGGAGACTGTGAGACAGGACAGGATGGACTTGTCTTGCTGTCCAACATCCAGTCTTCTATCCTCTGCTTTATGATTGTTTGTTGATCTCTACCTGTCTGTCTCTCAGGGGAGGCGCGTCCCTGGAGGTCCTCAGATGTTACAGCTGAGTTTAGACGGTCGGAGACTTTATGTGACGACGTCTCTCTACAGCGGCTGGGACAAACAGTTCTACCCCGACATGGCCAAGTGAGTACTACTGTAGTACTCCTACGGCAACATACTGTAGTACGACTACTGCTACAGACTGATGGTCTGTCTGTCTGTCTGTCTGTCTGTCTGTCTGTCTGTCTGTCTGTCTGTCTGTCTGTCTGTCTGTCTGTCTCTCTCTCTCTCTGTCTGTCTCTCTGTCTGTGCAGAGAGGGCTCCGTGATGATGCAGATCGATGTGGACTCAGTGGATGGGGGCCTCTCTGTGAATGAGAACTTCCTGGTGGACTTCGGTAAAGAACCTGGAGGTCCGTCTCTGGCTCACGAGCTCCGTTACCCTGGAGGAGACTGTACGTCTGACATCTGGCTGTAGATACCTGAGACCTGATCCAGACCACCTGAGACCTGATCCAGACCACCTGAGACCTGATCCAGGTGGACACGTTCTGTTTCTCATTCATAGAACCTGAACTGGTTCTGGTTCAAATGTTCTGGTGAAATAAAACTGTTAAAAAGTTCACTGTGAGTTTCAGTCTGTCTGACCTGCAGCACTCCCTGTTAACACACAGTGTTTAAATAAAGTTCAGTTTGAAGTGTGTCTGATACACTCACCTGGAAACAAGCACACATTTAAAGGGAAGAATAAAGTGTGATAAAATAAAATAAAATATAATATAATATATCATATCATAAAATACGATACATATATATCATATAATATCATATACAATATAATAAAGTATACAAAAATAATTTAATATTTACAGTAGCAGTATAGAACAGGTACTTGTGCTGTACTTTCTACTACATCTCAGAGTAAATATTGTACTTTTACTACATTTATCTGACAGATTATTAATCAACTAATGAATGATGATTTATTATTATAGATTATATAAAGTCATTAAGATGAGCTCCACCTTTAAAGTGATGAACACATTAATGCTTCTATGATCAGAATACTATAACATAACATGTACTATTCTGCATAGTGATTACTTTTACTTGTAACATAGTATTTCTACCATATATACAATGTATTAGTACTATTTTTGCAGTAAAACATCAGAATACTTCTCTTTCCTCCGGTTAATATATAATAATAATATAACTGTATATCAGGTTAATACACTCTCCTAAGTACAAACTGTAGTAACCTGCAGTACCTGTAGGTCAGACTCCGGGCCAGCAGGTGGCAGCACTGCGCCGGAAACCGACCGGGAAAAGAGCAGCAGAAGAAGAAGGAGCCGCTAGCTAATACTGTTGACATGACGATCAGAGCGCATCAATGGAGACAAACGGGACATAAAACATCGCTTCTAACGCACTGAACGGTCACCAGGTAACGGACTCACCTGTACACACACAGACACGTCACTGCACCTAGAAGAGCTCACCTGCGACTGAGACGGAGCTAGCGTTAGCTTAGCATATAATACAGCTTAAAAAAACTAAAAAACAAGCCGAGCGAAGTTAGCAACAGTTGGCCTGATATTTATCCGGCTAATGCTAATGCTAACATTAACCGGAGCTAGAGGCATTAGCTTGTTAGCGTTGGTGTGTTTAATCTCTTAAGCTAACCAGCTACAGGACGATGCTAATGTTAAGTTAGCTGGCTAACGGTAGCTGCGTCTCAACTAAAGCTAAAGTTCATCCACAGTAAGCTAAGCTTAGCTAAGCTAACAGTCTGTTGATGACTGAACTTTACACTTGAGCGAGTCGGAGCTAATGCTAACAACTAGCGATCTTTAAATACAAAGCTAAGCTAAGCTAGCATCAGCTGACTTCTGTTAAAGTACTAATACCACGGTGTAGAAGTACTCTGTTAAAGTACTAATACCGCGGTGTAGAGGTAGTCTGTTAAAGTACTAATACCGCGGTGTAGAGGTAGTCTGTTAAAGTACTAATACCACGGTGTAGAAGTACTCTGTTAAAGTACTAATACCGCGGTGTAGAGGTAGTCTGTTAAAGTACTAATACCGCGGTGTAGAAGTACTCTGTTAAAATACTAATACCGCGGTGTAGAGGTACTCTGTTAAAGTACTAATACCGCGGTGTAGAAGTATTCCGTTACAAGTACAGTTATGTAAAGAGAAAGTACACAAATACTAGCATGATATATACTCAAAGTGTTCATGATGTATCCGTCTCCTGGTGGACCAGCTGAACTTCTAAACTCACCTGCATTTGATAAGTATCTTGTTCTTACTCTTTAAACTGTACTTAGGCCTGTTTTAAAGGAACCTGCTTTGAACTGTCTCGATAGCTGTCCTTAGGCCTGTCTCAGTGGCCTCAGTTGTGAAGTGCTGTCTGAGTTTCTGCTTGTTTGAAACGGCTTGTTTGATCAAGCCTGGTTCACTGATTGCAAAGGAGGAGCTTCCACTCCTGGCAGACAATGAGCAATCAGTAGATAGCTGTACTTAACCACTGCTGGAAGCCTCAGCTTTCAAGCGTCTGGCAAACGAAGGCAACAGGCCGACTTTTTCACGCCCGACTTCGTCAAGCTGAGACTTCTCCAGCGTGTACTACCATGTGTCTGCATCCTATCTCTGTCCGGTCCTCTGCCCGGCGGTCACGTAGACATTGGGCAGCTTTCAGGAGCCGCGACCCCACTAACCTCATCTATCCTACTCTCTCAGCTCGGGGCGAGCGAGTGGTGGCGGGGGGACTCTGGAACTGCCAGTCGGCAGTGCCGAAAGCTGAGTTCATCTCGGGTTACGCTTCCTTGCTCTCCCTTAACTTTCTTGCTCTAACTGAGACCTGGATCACACCAGAAAACATCACCACACCCTCAGCTCTGTCAGATGTGTCTCTTTCTCTCACACTCCCAGAGCTGTGAGGCGGGGTGGTGGTACTGGCCTGCTAATTTCCCCAAAATGGAAATACTCTCTTGTCTCTGTTCCTCAGTTCTCCCCGTCCTCTTTCGAATTTCATGCTGTTACTGTCACTTATCCAGTCAAGCTCACCATTGCTGTTGCGTATCGCCCACCAGGGCCTCTTGGTGAGTTCCTGGAGGAGCTCGACACATTAGTCTCGCACTTCCATGACGACGGCTCGGCGCTCATCCTGCTCGGTGACGTCAACATCCAGACCGATAAGCTTGAACCTCTTCTTTCATTCCTCTCCTCCTTTGACCTTTACCACTCTTCTTCTCCTCCTACCCACAAGGCAACCAGCTGGATCTTATCTTCACTAGGCACTGTTCTACTGCTAACCTCTCTGTCACTCCCCTCCAGCTCTCTGACCACTATTTCATGTCCTACTCCCTCTCCCTATCCTCTGCTCCATCACTTCCTCCACCTACCCACATGGTTTCTACCCGGAGTCATCTCCGCTCCCTCTCCCCTGCTGATCTTTCCTCTTCTGTCACCTCTGCTCTCCCTGACCCTGAATCCTTCTCTCTCCTATCCCCTGATACTGCTACTGATCTTCTCCTCTCCACCCTTACTTCTTCTTTGGACAAACTCTGTCCCTTCACCTCCAGGCCTGCACGCCCAACTCCACCTGCCCCGTGGCTGTCGGACTCAGTGCGTACTGATAGACGGAGCCTAAGAGAGGCTGAGCGTAAATGGAGAAAAGGCAAACTCCCGGAGGACCTTCTTAACTTCAAAACTCTTCTTTCCACTATTTCCTCCTCTCTATCTACTGCTAAAGCTGCGTTCTTCCGCTCTAAAATCCTAACCTCTGCTTCCAATCCTAAAAAACTCTTTGAAACTTTCACTTCACTCCTCCAACCCCCACCCTCTCCTCCTACTTCCTCCCTTCTCCCTGATGATTTCGCCAACTTCTTTGACAAGAAGGTAAACGATATCAGATCCTCCTTCTCTCAGCCCCTCTCTCCCTGTCCAATCCTGCCCCCACAGCTCTCCCTCCCATCTCCACGCCCCATCTTACCCTTTCTGGCTCCTCTCTCCCCTAACGAGGTCCTCAACCTTGTTACGTCTAACCGCCCCACCACGTGCTCCCTTGACCCGATCCCTTCCCCTCTTCTTCAGTCTATTGCGACTGAACTCCTTCCTTTCCTCACCCACCTCATCAACACATCTCTTGTTTCAGGATGCTTTCCCACGGCCTTCAAGACCGCCAGAGTCACCCCCCTTCTGAAGAAACCATCACTTGACCCCTCTGATGTCAAGAACTTCAGACCGGTTTCTCTTCTACCCTTTCTATCCAAAACACTTGAACGTGCTGTCTTTAACCAACTGTCTTCCTATCTCCACCAAAACAGCCTTTTGGACCCCCACCAGTCCGGGTTCAAAGTGGGTCACTCGACAGAGACGGCCCTCCTTGCGGTGACAGAGTCGTTTCACGCCGCGAGAGCTAACTCTCTCTCCTCTGTCCTGATTCTCCTGGACTTGTCTGCGGCGTTTGACACTGTGAACCATCAAATCCTCCTCTCATCCCTCGAGGGGATGGGCGTCTCAGGCTCTGCACTCTCCCTGTTTGCATCCTACCTGATGGGTCGATCCTACCAGGTGACCTTGAGGGGGACCGTGTCGGAACCACGCACGCTGACTACGGGGGTTCCGCAAGGTTCAGTTCTGGGCCCCCTTCTCTTCTCGCTCTACACAACATCTCTGGGTTCTGTTATTCGCTCGCATGACTTCTCCTACCATTGTTATGCCGATGACACCCAGCTGGTCTTGTCATTTCCCCCCGGTGACACCCAAGTGGAGACGCGCATCGCTGCGTGTTTGGCTGACATCTGGAAGTGGATGACGACACACCACCTCAAGCTCAACCTAGACAAAACTGAGCTACTGTTCCTCCTGGTGAAGGGTTGCCCGCACCGGGACCTGTCCATCACCATTGATGATACCGTGGTGACGCCGACTCGGACTGAGAGGAACCTGGGTGTGACCCTGGATGACCAACTGTCATTCTCAGCAAACATTTCATCCGTTACACGCTCCTGCAGATTCCTGCTCTACAACATCAGGAGGATTCATCCCTTCCTGACTGACGAGACGGCGCAGGTTCTCATCCAGGCTCTTGTCATCTCCCGTCTGGACTACTGACACTCTCTACTCTTCAGAGCCCCGGCGTCGGCCATCAGACCTCTGGAGCTTGTCCAGAAAGCTGCAGCTCGCCTGGTGTTCAATCGCCCCAAGTTCTCCCACACAACTTCCTTTCTCCGTTCTCTACACTGGCTACCTGTAAGAGCTCATCCAGTTTAAGACTCTGGTGCTAGAATACAGGGCAGTGAAAGGAACAGCTCCTTCCTATCTCCAGACCACGGTCAAGCCTCACACCCCTGCCCGACCACTTCTCTCTGCTGCCTCGGGGCGATCGGTCGCCCCGTCGCTCAGAGGTCCTGGCGGCCGATCGACCCGGTCACGTCTGTTTTCTGTCCTGGCCCCACAGTGGTGGAATGAACTTCCCACTGACGTCAGGACAGCGGAGTTGCTGCCCATCTTTCATCAGGCTGAAGACCCTCCTCTTCAGGAAGTGCTACCCTGAGCCTTCCACTTAGCACTTATTGTTTTCATACTAGCTTGTTTCACTTATTGTATTCGTATTACTTATAGCACTAACTGATTCTCTTGTTTCTGTACTTTGGCTCTGAGTTATGCTCTGCTTCATGCTCTTAGATGCTTGTTTAAAGGAAATGTACTTATGACTTCTGGTGACTAGTAGTTCTTTTGATTACCAATGTTGATGCACTTATTGTAAGTCGCTTTGGATAAAAGTGTCTGCTAAATGACTGTAATGTAATGTAATGTAATGTAATAGATGCAGAATATGTATTTATTGATTATATTAAGTTGTTATTGTGACATCATGATCAGATCAATGAAGTCATAATAACTGATCTACTCACTGATCTCAGATCTGCTTCATTCTGACTGTGTCACTCCCTCTGGAATCTACACACACTAACACACACACTAACACACACACACACACACACTAACACACACACGCACTAACACACACACACTAACACACACACACACACACACACACTAACACACACACTAACACACACACACACACACACTAACACACACACACACACACACTAACACACACACACACACGCACTAACACACACACACACACTAACACACACACACACACACACACACACACACACACACACACTAACACTAACACTAACACTAACACACACACACACACACTAACACACACACTAACACACACACACACTAACTTTTATTGTGCTAACGTGTCTCCTCAGTTCCTTTCCTCGCCTCCTTTCCTCACGTCTCTAGTCCCTCCCACGTGAGATGAGGGGCTGAGGAGCTGAGGAGACGAGGAGGTGAGGGGACGAGGAGACGAGGAGATGAGGTAACAGGCTTTAAAGGAGGAGCTTCTTTCGTCCTGATGTGGTTTTGAGGTTTTTTCTTCAACAGAAAGACTTTAACAAAAGAAACACTTTTGACTTCTCCTAGAAGCCTCCTCTCTCCTCTCTCCTTGTCTCCTCACGAGTCACGAGAGGAGACGTTAGCGTACTGACGTCCAATCAGAAGAGAGACAGTTCTTTGACCTTTGACCTCTCCTCTGTTTCAGCGGATGAGGGCGGAGCTTCCCGGCGGTCACGATGGAGGACATGGAGCCGGAGCTTCCCCCCCCCTCCCCCTGTGATGAGAACAGTCCCTGCCCCGTCACCCCCCCCCTGGGCGTGATCAGCGAGGCCGGGGGCGAGCTCGGCCCAGTGATCGACGCCGAGGTGGCCCAGCGGGCGTGTCGGGAGGTTCTGCAGCAGGTGAAGCTCCACCAGGTGGACGATGTCGCCGACCTGCCCAATGGGGAGGCGGGGCCTGACAAGGAGGCGGAGCCTGAACCCGAGCTACCGTTAAGCATCCCGGTGAAACCGCCGGCGGACGACCCCGAGGGCCCGGCCCCCGGCTCGGTGAAGAGCGCCCGGCGGCGCCAGAGACACAACCCGTCCAAACAGTCGTGGCTGCTCCGCCTGTTTGAGTCCAAGCTGTTCGACGTCTCCATGGCGATCTCCTACCTGCACAGCTCCAAGGAGCCGGGGGTGCAGGCCTACATCGGGAACCGGCTCTTCAGCTTTGCCCACGACGACGTGGACTTCTACCTGCCGCAGCTGCTCAACATGTACATCCACATGGACGAGGACGTCGGGGACGCCATCAAGCCTTACGTGGTGGGTGTGGCCTGTGGCGAGGGGCGGGGCTTAAACAGAACGTCAGGCTCTGATTGGCCTTTATGTTGAGGGTGAAAGTTAGACGCACGTAAACTTAATAATTATTACGTATTCATTAATAATACATAAACCTCGTATCAACAGTAAAGCTTTGTTTGTAGCGTAGCATCGTAGCTTAGCGCCTCCACTAAACAACACAAACCACTACAGAGAGCAGAGCTGATCATCTATAAACTACCTCATCACCTTCAATCAAGAAACGCGTCACGTATTCAATGTGTCACAAAGAAAAGGTTGAACATCCTCCAAACTATTTCATTTGGATGATAAATATTTACTCACATGTAGATTTTTAACACTTCCTGTTTCTAAAAGCTTCTAAAAATGAATTATATAAAATCATATTCATGTTTTTATTAGTCATGTTTGAAAAGCTCTGATCTTAATTACTATAAACTTTGAGGATTAACGACACTGCAGCGCGTCCAAAGTAGACTTAATGTGTGTGCGTGCGTGCGTGCGTGCGTGCGTGCGTGCGTGCGTGTGTATAATATTAATACACCTTTGACCCCTGCGTGTTGCGTTCAGGTGCACCGCTGCAGACAGAGCATCTCCTTCAGCCTGCGCTGCGCCTGGCTGCTGGGAGCGTACTCCTCCGACATGCACATCTCCACGCAGCGTCACTCCAGAGGCACCAAGCTGAGGAAGCTCATCCTGTCCGATGAACTCAAACCATCGGGGTCCCGGGTCCGCAGAGACCCCCTGACTCTGACTCTGACGCCTTTCTGTCCGTTGGCGGCGTCCACCGCCGGCGAGCACAGCCTGTCGCCCTCCAAACGCACACATCAGCGCTCCAAGTCGGACGCCACCGTCAGCATCAGTCTGAGCAGCAACCTGAAGAGGACGGCCAGCAACCCGAAGGTGGAGAGCAGCCAGGACGAGGTAAGACCGGCTCCTGTGGGGGTCCGGTGGATCTGATGACGCAAAGATCCTCCACTGACTTCAAACCACAGATTATATCATTGATTTAGTCGACGAGAAGTGATGTTCTCTTTTGCGATAAAACGACAATAAAACCAAATAAAAAGTAGTAGAAGACCTTTGAACTCCTTTAGTCTTCAGGAGTCTGTTAATATATTGTAATTATTACCATATATATATATATTTAATAACAATACATATGCTAATTCTCAATTTGACCTTTTGCATTAATTATGGAGACATTACATATGAAAATCATGTAACTTGAAATATTGTGTTGACATAACTGAAGTAAACATTCACACAGTGACATGAGATGAAATACGACGATTTAACGACCAAAGGTTTGTTTTTATTGATCAATCGATTCATTGATTGATTATTCTCAAGTTTCTCAATAACAGATTCATATAACAATTAATTTACCCAAAATACATATCAAATATTCATATTTAATATTTGAGTCTTTTATTCAACCATCTTCGCTTGAACACAAACAAATGTAACAGGAGAATGAACCCTGTCTGACACAATAATTACTTTAATTAAATCACTGTTTTCATAGCAGTGAAGTACTTGACTTCAAACTCAACATGGTTATTACATGGTTCAATTTCATCACTGGATTAATATGCAATTAAGATAATCAAATGTATTTTTACATCAGTGTGAGGCAAAAATTTACAGATTGTAACTACAGTCGGGCTGTAAACTACAGTCGGGCTGTTAACTACAGTCGGGCTGTTAACTACAGTCGGGCTGTAAACTACAGTCGGGCTGTTAACTACAGTCGGGCTGTAAACTACAGTCGGGCTGTAAACTACAGTCGGGCTGTAAACTACAGTCGGGCTGTTAACTACAGTCGGGCTGTAAACTACAGTCGGGCTGTTGTACTGTTGTGATAAACCAGTTCCAGTTTGCAGAGTTAAAAGAGCACCATGTTGTTTCATCTCCGTCTATAATATTTCCACACTTAAGAGGATCGTGGTCGATGTTTTTTAGCTCCTGCTGGTTCTTCAGGATAATTCATGCTCATTATGCAAATCAACCTGTTTTTGTAATCGATGATGTCATGAATCCCACCAGCTCTCCTGAAAACAGTTCATCCACTATTTATTCATCACACATACTTTACAAAGAATCTGGACAGTTTAAACTAAATCCAAGTTTTAATGAAACAAACAAAGGAAATAAAAGTGGATCTGAGTCCACATCCTCTAATCCCTCTGACCTCTGACCTCTTCAGGACAGCAGCTCCAGCTCAGACAGTCTGGAGTTTAAGACTCGTCCCGTAAGTTCACCAGCGTCATGTTCTCCTCCAGGGTGCATTGTGGGAAATGAAGTCTGTGATGGAGGTTGTGGGTTCTGGTTCAGTGTGAGGTGAAGTCGACAGACGTCCTGCTGGTTCTGAATAAATAATCACACCTGCAGGACGTCGGTGGACTCGTCAGTAATTCTTTATGTTTCTGTTGGATCCAATCAGCTGTTTGATGTTGTGGGTGAACCAATCAGGACGCAGAGAGGATGGTCATGTGTTTGTGTGTCGGGTTTGTTATTTATGTTGATGTCTTCATTATAATACCAACAGGACGATCAGCTGATGTGGTCGGATCAATATCAGTAAATATACATGTTTGATATTCATGTTGGTCCAATCACAGCTCATCTAAAGGCCTCTAAAATGTACTTTACGTTGAGTATTGATATACAGTATTAGAGTATTGATATACAGTATTAGAGTATTGATATACAGTATTAGAGTATTGATATACAGTATTAGAGGTGTCAACAGTTTCAGACTTCATATAAAAACGTTTGTTTGTCAGAACAAACCTGACACACAAACATCAAACCTTCACCTGTCTCTTAGAGGACAGACAGGTGAGACTTTAACCACCAACACAGTCTAACATGTCTCTCTCGCTCTCTCTATGTCTCTCTCTCTCTTTCTTTCTCTCTCTCTGTCTCTGTCTCTCTCTCTCTCTCTCTCTATGTCTCTGTCTCTTTCTTTCTCTGTCTCTCTCTCTCTATGTCTCTGTCTCTCTCTCTCTGTCTCACTCTCTCTATGTCTCTGTCTCTCTCTTTCTTTCTCTCTCTCTCTCTATGTCTCTCTCTGTGTCTCTCTCTCTGTATCTTTCTCTCTCTGTCTCTCTCTCTCTATGTCTCTGTCTCTCTCTTTCTCTCTGTCTCTGTCTCTTTCTTTGTCTCTCCCCCCCCGTCTGTCTCTCAGCCGGTGCGTCTGGCTCCTCAGAGGGAGTTCATAAAGTCTCTGATGGGGATCGGTAAGCGTTTGGCGACGCTGCCGACCAAAGAGCAGAAGACTCAGCGGCTGATCTCAGAACTGTCGCTGCTCAACCACAAGCTGCCGGCTCGAGTCTGGCTGCCGACGGCGGCCTTCGACCACCATGTGGTCAGAGTGCCCCACACTCAGGCTGTGGTGCTCAACTCCAAAGACAAGGTCAGAGACCTATATTTATATATGTACAGTATATACTGTATATATGAAAAATGTATATTCAAATACAGACGTGACATCACTCTTGCCGGTCATGTGACCTTTGTGTGGACCTCTGTGCCCCCCCCCCCCAGGCTCCGTACCTGATCTACGTGGAGGTCCTGGAGTGCGAGAACTTCGAGACGTCCAGCGTTCCGATCCGGATCCCGGAGAACCGCATCAGGAGCACCCGTTCCGTGGAGAACCTGCCGGACTGCGGCATGACGGCGGACCAGAGAGCCGGCAGCTTCTCCACGGTGCCCAACTACGACAACGACGACGAGGCCTGGTCCGTGGACGACATCGGGGAGCTGCAGGTGGAGGTGAGACAGAACTCTTAGATTCATGTTTAGGAAGAACCAAAGGGGGCCGAGAATGGAGCCGAGGAACACCACGGGTGTTTTAATGAATACGCTGACGTTCCTTCCTGCAGCTCCCAGAGATCCACACCAACAGCTGTGACAACATCAGCCAGTTCTCAGTGGACAGCATCACCAGTCTGGAGAGCAAAGAGCCAGTGTTCATCGCTGCTGGAGACATCAGGTACACTCACAGTACACATGGTTCATGTTTAATACTTAACCTCAGTTTAATTCTACAGGTTGACCATCATAACCAACGTTAACCATCACAGTGTCAATAAAGTTTTACTGACAGTAGAACATGTGTTTCTAGTCTCTGATCTCTGATCATGTTTCATTGTAAACAACCAATCAGTGTTTAAACCAACAGGAGGAGAGCTAGTAACGTTAGCAGCACCGCTGTATCTGTTAATATGGATCATCAATGATCAATAATTACTATCAGGGTCATAAAAACGTGTCCAGGGATCTACAAGTTATATATTCCCCTTTTGTGAACATCAGTAGATATGATCTCTGTCACCAGAGACTGATCCTGGATCAGATTATCAAACACCTGGAGACACGATCCGGTAGACAGTTTCTTTCTGTAGATAAGTTAAGTCAGTGAATCTCTACTTCTGAAAACAACAACACATGATCATGATGTATCTACCGCTGTCCTCTCCGCATGTTGTAGGCGGCGTCTGTCAGAGCAGCTGGCTCAGGCTCCCACCACGTTCAAACGGGACCCTGAAGACCCGTCAGCTGTGGCCTTGAAGGAGCCCTGGGAGGAGAAGGTCCGGTAAGTGAAGCTCAGGGTGGAGGTGGTGGTGGTTTTCTATTTCTGACTGTAGTTTACTGTATTTCTGACTAGTGTATTTCTGACTAGTGTATATTCTGACTGTAGTGTATTTCTGACTGTAGTGTAGTGTGTATTTCTGACTGTAGTATAGTGTATATTCTGACTGTAGTATAGTGTATATTTCTGACTGTAGTATAGTATACATTTCTGTCTGTAGTGTATTTCTGACTAGTGTAGTGTATTTCTGACTAGTGTATTTGTAGTGTAGTGTGTATTTCTGACTGTAGTGTAGTGTATTTGTAGTGTATTTCTGACTAGTGTAGTCTGTATTTCTGACTGTAGTGTTTTTCTGACTGTAGTGTAGTGTATTTCTGACTGTAGTGTAGTGTATTTCTGACTAGTGTATTTCTGACTGTAGTGTTTTTCTGACTGTAGTGTATTTCTGACTGTAGTGTAGTGTATTTCTGACTGTAGTGTATCTGTAGTGTATTTCTGACTGTAGTGTAGTGTATTTCTGACTAGTGTATTTCTGACTGTAGTGTAGTGTATTTCTGACTGTAGTGTATTTCTGACTGTAGTGTATTTCTGACTATACTGTAGTGTAGTGTATTTCTGACTGTAGTGTATTTCCGACTAGTGTACTGTATTTCTGACTGTAGTGTACTGTATTTCTGACTAGCGTATTTCTGACTGTACTGTAGTGTAGTGTATTTCTGACTGTAGTGTATTTCTGACTAGTGTGGTGTATTTCTGACTGTAGTGTATTTCTGATTGTAGTGTAGTGTATTTCTGACTGTAGTGTATTTCTGACTAGTGTATTTCTGACTGTAGTGTATTTCTGACTGTAGTGTAGTGTATTTCTGACTGTAGTGTATTTATGACTGTAATGTAGTGTATTTGTGACTGTAGTGTATCTGTAGTGTATTTCTGACTAGTGTAGTGTATTTCTGACTAGTGTATTTCTGACTGTAGTGTAGTGTATTTCTGACTGTACTGTATTTCTGACTGTAGTGTATTTCTGACTGTACTGTAGTGTAGTGTATTTCTGACTAGTGTATTTCCGACTGTAGTGTACTGTATTTCTGACTAGTGTACTGTATTTCTGACTAGTGTATTTCTGACTAGCGTATTTCTGACTAGCGTATTTCTGACTGTACTGTAGTGTAGTGTATTTCTGACTGTAGTGTGGTGTATTTATGACTGTAGTGTATTTCTGACTGTAGTGTATTTATGACTGTAGTGTAGTGTATTTCTGGTTGTAGTGTATTTATGACTGTAGTGTATTTATGACTGTAGTGTAGTGTATTTATGACTGTACTGTAGTGTACTGTATTTATGACTGTATTGTAGTGTATTTCTGGCTGTAGTGTATTTCTGACTGTAGTGTAGTGTATTTCTGACTGTAGTGTATTTATGACTGTAATGTAGTGTATTTATGACTGTAGTGTATTTATGACTGTAGTGTATTTCTGCCTGTATATGAGACCTGACTGTGTGTTTCCCTGCAGGAGGATCAGAGAAGGATCTCCTTACGGTCACCTTCCTCACTGGAGGCTTCTGTCTGTCATTGTTAAATGTGGAGACGACCTGAGACAGGAGCTGCTGGCCTTCCAGGTGCTGCAGCAGCTCAAGGTAAAGCTGTGACATTACCAACGTCACGTGATCCAATCAGGTAATTAGGTGTAAAGTACTGACGTATATAACTCCTCCTCCTGCAGTCTATCTGGGAGCAGGAGCGGGTCCCCCTCTGGATCAAGCCCTATAAGATCCTGGTGCTGTCGTCGGACAGCGGGATGATCGAGCCGGTGATGAACGCCGTATCCCTCCACCAGGTGAAGAAGCAGAGTCAGCTGTCTCTGCTGGACTACTTCCTGCAGGAGCACGGAGCTCCGACCACCGAGGCCTTCCTGTCCGCTCAGAGGAACTTCGTCCAGAGCTGTGCCGGATACAGTCTCATCTGTTACCTGTTGCAGGTCAAGGACAGGTGAGGCCATGACGTCACCTCCTCTTCACTCTCAGAGATGTAACCCTGCGGTGCAGTAACCCCTGACCCTGTCCTCGCAGGCACAACGGGAACATCCTCATGGACGCCGAAGGTCACATCATCCACATCGACTTCGGCTTCATCCTGTCCAGCTCTCCCAAAAACCTTGGCTTCGAAACGTCCGCCTTCAAACTCACCACCGAGTTTGTGGATGTGAGTTAAGGTTTTCATCTAGTCGTCACTGTGGAGGTTCTACGGTTACTTTATGGGTTCTAGTGGTCACTGTGGAGGTTCTACGGTTACTTTATGGGTTCTAGTGGTCACTGAGGAGGTTCTAAGGTTACTTTATGGGTTCTAGTGGTCACAGAGAAGGTTCTACGGTTACTTTAAGAGGTTTTAGTGGTCACTGTGGAGGTTCTACGGTTACTTTATGGGTTCTAGTGGTCACTGAGGAGGTTCTACGGTTACTTTAAGAGGTTTTAGTGGTCACTGTGGAGGTTCTACGGTTACTTTATTGGTTCTAGTGGTCACTGAGAAGGTTCTACGGTTACTTTAAGAGGTTTTAGTGGTCACTGTGGAGGTTCTACGGTTACTTTATGGGTTCTAGTGGTCACTGAGGAGGTTCTTAGGTTACTTTATGGGTTCTAGTGGTCACTGTGGAGGTTCTATGGTTACTTTATGGGTTCTATTGGTCACTGAGGAGGTTCTACGGTTACTTTAGGAGGTTTTAGTTGTCACTGTGGAGGTTCTCAGGTTACTTTATGGGTTCTTGTGGTCACTGTGGAGGTTCTATGGTTACTTTATGGGTTCTAGTGGTCACTGAGGAGGTTCTACGGTTACTTTATGGGTTCTAGTGGTCACTGTGGAGGTTCTAAGGTTCCTGTAGGAGGTTCAAGTCATCATTGTGGAGGTTCTAAGGTTCCTGTAGGAGGTTCAAGTCATCACTGAGGAGGTTCTAAGGTTCCTGTAGGAGGTTCAAGTCATCACTGAGGAGGTTCTAAGGTTTCTTTAGGAGGTTCAAGTCATCACTGAGGAGGTTATAAGGTTCCTGTAGGAGGTTCTAGTCATCACTGAGGAGGTTCTAAGGTTCCTGTAGGAGGTTCTAGTCATCACTGAGGAGGTTCTAAGGTTCCTGTAGGAGGTTCTAGTCATCACTGAGGAGGTTCTAAGGTGTGTGTGTCTCTCAGGTGATGGGCGGTCCAGATGGAGACATGTTTAACTACTACAGGATGTTGATGCTTCAGGGTCTGATAGGAGCCAGAAAACACATGGAGAAGGTTCTTCAGATAGTGGAGATCATGCAGCAAGGTAACACACACACACACACACACACACACACACACACACACACACACACACACACACACATTCACCTACACACACACCTCTACCAGGTGCTAACATGCCCCCCCCCCCCCCTCAGGAACCCAGCTGCCCTGTTTCCACGGCTCCAGCACCATGAGAGGTCTGAAGGAACGGTTCCACATGAGTCTGACGGAGGAGCAGCTGCAGCTGTTGGTGGACCAGCTGGTGGACGGGTCCATGAGGTCTCTGACCACCAAGCTGTACGACGGCTTCCAGTACCTCACCAATGGGATCATGTGACCCGATGAGGTCATCATGACATCATGTGATCAACGAAGAGACTGATGATCCTCCTGTTTTATACCTGGACCTCAGAGACCATGAGCCTTCCTCTGCTGGTCCTCCTCCTCCTCTTTTATCCTCTAACTATACCTTCTTCTTATTCCACTTCTTCTTCTTCTTCTTCTTCTTCTTCTTTTTCCATATTTGGGCAGATGTCCCTGATTAGCTGCTCAGCCGGACTCTTAGCCAATCAGAGAGCAGACCCAGTTTTTTTTAGTTTGAAATGTGAACACTCAGCAGGTAGAGTCTGTTGCCGTGGAAACGGATTGTTTATTCATGTTTTATCCCTTCAGCTGTAAAAACCACTGAACCAGAACCAGTTCAATGAAAACACCACGAAAATAAACTGTGTCACAGAAAATAATTATTTCAGCTTCTTAATAGCTTGGAGGGGGGGGTTCATGGAGGGGGGGGTTCATGGGGGGGTTCATGGAGGGGGGGGTTCATGGGGGGGTTCATGGAGGGGGGTTCATGGGGGGTTCATGGAGGGGGGTTCATGGGGGGGTTCATGGAGGGGGTTCATGGAGGGGGGTTCATTCCCTTCACTGGTGTTCTCACCACTTTACTGAACCTGTATTTTATTAAATGACATTTAAGAAACAATGTTTTACTGATTAAAACAGTTTCTAAAGAACTGAGAAATTCAAACTAACTTAAATTCAGAACTCCCAGCATGCACTCTGAGTTTTCATTTCCTGTCTGAGGTCAATGTGGTTTATATAAAAAAATAAACAAATGTGTATATATATAATGGGTTATATATATACACATTTATTAATTTATATATATATATATACATTTATTATATATATACATTTATTATATATATAAATACATTTATTATATATATATACATTTATTATATAAATATATTTATTGTGTATATATATATATATACATTTATTATATATATATATAAATACATTTATTATATATATACATTTATTATATATATATACATTTATTATATATATACATTTATTATATATATATATAATGTGTGTATGTATATATATTAATGTATATATATATATATATATTAATTCATATTAAATATCAAACCAGTATTGAACTCACATTCAACACGTTTTTTTCTCCTAAAATGTAAACAAATTTAACTTTATTTATTTTGTCCACAAATAAAATAAATGAAAACATTTCAGAATAAAAGTTCTGCAGAAACAAAGTTTAGTAGTTTTGGACACTTCCGCTGTCAGGACTACATTACCCAGAGTTCCACAGGTAGCAGCAGGAGGAGAAGGAGGAGGCGGGGCTTCACCTGCCCACACCTGCAGAGAGTTCAGCCTGAAGACTGAAGCAAGAACAACACCCAGAAGACTAAGAGAGGACAACATGTCTCTGAGAGCAACAGAATCCTTCTGAGCCTCTGATCCGAACTCAGCGGATCCGGACTGAGCTGATCCGGGATCAGTCCGAGTCCACCTGGATCCTGATCCACCTGAGACTGACTGAAGATTTCTCAACATTTACCTGAAGAAGCAGGAAGTGAAGCAGACATGGTGAGCGCGACTCTTTACTTCAGACTACGAGCTCTTTGAAACGGGAGAGACGCGGACGCGGGTGCCGATCCCGGTCTTCCCTGTCCGGGTCCTGGTCTTCCCGGTCCCGGTCCCGGTCCGGTTCGGTCCGGGTCCGGGTCCTGCAGGAACAGATCCCTGATCAGATTTCAGTTTGTTTGACTTAAAACTTCGTGATCTCATGTTTTAGTTTTATAATTTTAAAGTAAAAAAAATAAAATGTAACTTTAATTTAATTTGTTTAAAAAAATCAGAACTTTAAAAAACAAACATCAATAAATTAGTGAATGAACCAAGTATACATAAATATATAAACATATATATTCTAATATAATAACAATAAATACATGTGATAAAGATGATAAATATAAATTACACCCTCAGATGTTCACTAAACATAAAATCATTTTAATCATATTTTATTATCATTTTATAAATATATATTTTTGATTTTATTTACAGTTTTATTAAACTTTGTTGATAAAGTGTATTTAGTTTAATCTCATTATTGTTCTAATATTTACATATTTCTATATTTTTACTGCAGAAACAAAAGATGAGTAACTTTATATATTTACAGCAGATAAAGATTATTATTATTATTATTATTAAGATGTTATTATCTTTATTACAATAATAAATATTATTATTGTTAATGTTTGTAATCTGCTCTTTAACGTGTACGATCAATCATTTCAGATATAATAGATATTTAAACTAGAATTCATAGTTTGGTCAGTTTTATGTTTTTAATTCATTTACAAACGTTGAGCAATCTGACCCCACACACACACACACACACACACACACACACACACACACACACACACACACACTACATGTCGGGCGTCGCCGCTCCTCAACAAGATCCCACAGGACAGAAGGAATGCTGGGAATTCTTCAGGAAGGAGAAACGATCCAACCAATCAGCTGCTAGCACACACTCACACACTCACACACACATACACACACACACACACACACACACACAGAGAGAGGAAGTTTCTGCTGAACAAACAATAATATATAATAAGTATTAATACTTAATTTGAACTACGTAACTCAGACTACTTAACGCAGACTACTTAACGCAGACTACTTAACTACTTAACGCAGACTACCTAACGCAGACTACCTAACGCGGACTACTTAACGCGGACTACTTAACGCGGACTACCTAACGCGGACTACCTAACGCAGACTACTTAACGCAGACTACTTAACTACTTAACGCAGACTACCTAACGCAGACTACTTAACTACTTAACGCAGACTACTTAACGCAGACTACTTAAAGCAGACTACTTAACGCAGACTACTTAACGCAGACTACCTAACGCAGACTACTTAACGCAGACTACTTAACGCAGACTACCTAACGCAGACTACTTAACGCAGACTACTTAACGCAGACTACCTAACGAAGACTACCTAACCCGGACTACCTAACCCAGACTACCTAATGCAGACTACCTCACCTAGTCTACCTACCTACATGATGTGATTAACGTGATCAGCTGACTGTCTCTGTTTATGCCCCGCCCCTCAGGGTAGTAAGGAGCGTTACCATTGGCTGGCTCAGAACGTGAAGGTGAGCGGCGTGGACGACATGGTGCTGCTGTCCAAGATCAACGAGGACGCCATCACGGAGAACCTGAAGAAGAGATACATGGACGACTACATCTTCGTATCCTCACCTCATGTTTACTCAACAACATTATGACTTTTAGAGATCTAGTGCTAAGAGGAAGTGGTTCAAATGTTCTGGTTCTGGTTCTTGACCTGGTTCTGTTCAGACCTACATTGGTCCAGTTTTGATCTCTGTGAATCCGTTCAAACAGCTTCCTTATTTCACTGACAGAGAAGTGGAGCTCTACCAGGGAGCGGTGAGACAACGACTACAACAACAACACAATACAACACAACAACAACAGCTACAACAAAATACAACTCAATACAACTACAACACATTGCAATACAACAACACAACATAAATGTAAATAACTTTAGAAATGTTCTTACTTACTAAATATCTTCACTGTTAATATGTTAAACTTAAACTGGTCCCCACAAAAATAAAAGATCAATAACATGTTGACCTTCTTCTTCTTCTTCTTCTTGTTCTTCTTCTTCATCTTCCTCTTCCTCTTGTTCTTCTTCTTGTTCTTCCCCTTCTTCTTCCTCTTCCTCTTCTTCTTGTTCTTCCCCTTCTTCTTCCTCTTCCTCTTCTTCTTGTTCTTCCCCTTCTTCTTGTTCTTTTTCTTGTTCTTCCCCTTCTTCTTCTTCCCCTCCCTCTTCTTCTTCTTCTTCTTCTTCTTCTTCTTCTTCCCCTTCTTCTTCTTCTTCTTGTTCTTGCTCTTGTTCTTCCTTTTGTTCTTCTTCCCCTCCCTCCTCTTCTTCTTCTTGTTCTTGTTCTTCCTCTTGTTCTTCTTCTTGTTCTTCCCCTTCTTCTTCCTCTTCCTCTTGTTCTTCCTCTTCTTGTTCTTGTTCTTCCCCTTCTTCTTCTTCTTCTTCTTCTTCTTCTTCTTCTTCTTCTTCCCCTTCTTCTTCTTCTTCTTCTTCCTCTTCCTCTTGTTCTTCCTCTTCTTGTTCTTGTTCTTCCCCTTCTTCTTCCCCTCCCTCTTCTTCTTCTTCTTCTTCTTCTTCTTCTTGTTCTTGCTCTTGTTCTTCCTTTTGTTCTTGTTCTTCTTCCCCTCCCTCCTCTTCTTGTTCTTGTTCTTCCTCTTGTTCTTCTTCTTCTTCTTCTTCTTCTTTCCCTTCTTGTTCTTGCTCTTGTTCTTCCTCTTGTTCTTCTTCTTCTTCCCCTCCCTCCTCTTGTTCTTGCTCTTGTTCTTCCTCTTGTTCTTCTTCTTCTTCTTCCCCTCCCTCCTCTTCTTGTTCTTGCTCTTGTTCTTCCTCTTGTTCTTCTTCTTCTTCCCCTTCCTTCTCCTCGTCCTCGTGTTCTTCCTCTTCCTCCAGGCTCAGTATGAGAACCCCCCCCACATCTACGCTCTGGCTGACAACATGTACAGAAACATGATGATTGACAATGAGAACCAGTGTGTCATCATCAGGTAGGCGGGACTAACGACGCAAACAACAACACCTGTCGGTGTTTCTCTCATTAAATATCGATGACGAATTGATTAGAAAGTTATAAAACATCTGTAACAGGACCGTGTGGGCGGGGCTTCATCAGGTAATTTCTGAAGGTAAATTAATGTGTTGAGACTGATGTTTCCTGTTTCCTGTTTCCTGTCAGCGGTGAAAGTGGAGCTGGAAAAACTGTTGCTGCCAAATTCATCATGAGCTACGTGTCCAAAGTGTCCGGAGGAGGAGACAAAGTCCAGGTCAGTACACAGAGTACTGCTCATGGTACACTTTGTGGTACTGCTCGTTGTACAGCTCATATCCTACTCATGGTACTGCTCGTGGTACTAGTCGTGGTACTGCTTCTGGTACTAGTCGTGGTACTGCTTGTGGTACTAGTCGTGGTACTGCTTGTGATACTAGTTGTGGTACTGCTTGTGGTACTGCTTGTGGTACTAGTCGTGGTACTGCTTGTGGTACTAGTCGTGGTACTGCTTGTGGTACTAGTCGTGGTACTGCTTGTGATACTGCTTGTGGTACTAGTCGTGGTACTGCTTGTGGTACTGCTTGTGATACTAGTCGTGGTACTGCTTGTGATACTAGTCGTGGTACTGCTTGTGGTACTGCTTGTGATACTAGTCGTGGTACTGCTTGTGGTACTAGTCGTGGTACTGCTTGTGGTACTAGTTGTGGTACTGCTTGTGGTACTGCTTGTGGTACTAGTCGTGGTACTGCTTGTGATACTAGTCGTGGTACTGCTTGTGGTACTGCTTGTGGTACTAGTCGTGGTACTGCTTGTGGTACTGCTTGTGATACTAGTCGTGGTACTGCTTGTGATACTAGTCGTGGTACTGCTTGTGGTACTAGTCGTGGTACTGCTTGTGGTACTGCTTGTGATACTAGTCGTGGTACTGCTTGTGGTACTAGTCGTGGTACTGCTTGTGGTACTGCTTGTGATACTAGTCGTGGTACTGCTTGTGATACTAGTCGTGGTACTGCTTGTGGTACTGCTTGTGATACTAGTCGTGGTACTGCTTGTGGTTCTACTGTTATTACTGCTGTAACTTTGTGTGTGTGTGTGTGTGTGTGTGTGTGTGTGTGTGTGTGTGTGTGTGTGTGTGTGTGTGTGTGCGCGCAGCATGTTAAAGACATCATCCTGCAGTCTAACCCTCTACTGGAGGCCTTCGGTAACGCCAAAACTGTCCGCAACAACAACTCCAGCAGATTTGTGAGTCCAGATATATTCAGACAGATTTATATACAGTAGTAAAAAGTATACTACTAATATATACTACTAACACACTTACTCTGTCCTTCTATCAGGGTAAATACTTTGAGATCCAGTTCAGTCGAGGAGGAGCTCCTGATGGAGGCAAAATCTCCAACTTCCTGTTGGAGAAAAGTCGAATTGTTTCACAGAATCCTGGAGAGAGAAGCTTCCACATCTACTACCAGGTACTCAAATATGTACTACTATGTACTCCAGCATGTACTACTATGTACCGCAATGAGTACTACAATAAGTACTACAACATGTGTTCAGATTGCCTGATCCTGATTTCTTCAGTATTTTCCTCCTTCCGGTCTTGTCAGTTCCTTTCCCAACTCCATATCCTTTCACTTCCTTCTCCCAATTCGTCACTTCCTCTCCTTATTCTGTAACTTCCTCTCCTGATCCCTTCAATTCCTTTCCTAATTACGTCACTACTTCTTCTAATCCCGTCACTTCCCCTCCCGATCTTATGTTAACAGAAGTGTTAGAACAGAAATAACTGTTGAATGAAGGTAATGACCCTGACCTTCTGACCTTCTGACTTCAGATGTTGGAGGGAGCGACTAAGGAGCAGAGGGAGAACCTTGGGGTCACGACCCCCGACTATTATTTCTATCTCAACCAATCAGGAACCTACACTGTGGAGGACATGAACGACAAGAAGGACTTCTCTGAAACGATGGTCTGTATCTGTCTGTCTGATAGACCGTCTGTCTGTTAAACTGTCTGTCTGATAGATCGTCTGTCTGTTAAACTGTCTGTCTGATAGATCGTCTGTCTGTTAAACTGTCTGTCTCTCAGGAGGCCATGTCAGTAGTGGGTCTGTCTGTGGAGGAACAGGATTCAGTTCTTCAGCTTGTTGCAGGAATTCTTCATCTGGGAAACATCAGCTTCAGAGAGGAAAACAATTACGCCGTGGTCGAAAGCCAGGACTGTAAGAAAGTACACAAAGTCCACGAAACAACACAACAGATACAGGGTGATAAGGGGTCAAATACGAGCCAGTGAGATGATGAGTTCATGAAGGTTTTCTTCAGAATCAAAACTCTCTTCATTGATGACTAAACTAACGTTTAGTCTCCGCCTGTCTTCCTGTCAGTCCTGGCGTTCCCGTCCTTCCTGCTGGGGATCCCTCAGGACGGTCTCTGCAGTAAACTGACCAGCAGGATTATGGACAGTAAGTGGGGCGGCAAGACCGAGTCCATCGCCGTGACCCTGAACACGGAGCAGGCCTGCTTCTCCAGAGACGCCCTGTCCAAAGCTCTCTACACCCGACTCTTCGACTTCCTTGTTGACGTCAGTCGCTTCATCACTTTGTGCTCACATTTACTTTAACACTTTGTTTTATTCTGTGTTGATTGACTGATGTGTGTGTGCAGTGTGTTAATAAAGCCATACAGAAAGACCAGGAAGTGCTCAACATCGGAGTCCTCGATATCTACGGCTTTGAGATCTTCCAGGTATAAACACACACGTTGGTACTTCATTAACTGATTGATTGACTCCACTGATCTGATTAGCAACTTGTTGTTTCTTCTTTTTCAGCGAAACGGCTTCGAGCAGTTCTGCATCAACTTCGTGAACGAGAAGCTTCAGCAGATTTTCATTGAGCTCACGCTGAAGGCAGAACAGGTGAGACGTCGTGACGTCATCACATCACTTTTCCCTCTTATTTAGGAGGATTTTGTTTGAACCTGTGACTTTTTTTCTTCTCTGGTTTTTTCCTGTATTATTTACAGTTATTGATCAGAAAGATTTTGTCCTTTTCTACTTTATACATCAGCATGAATGTTGTCTCTCTGCAGGACGAATACGTTCAGGAGGGGATCAAGTGGACGCCCATCGAGTATTTCAACAACAAGGTGGTCTGTGACCTCATCGAGTCCAAACTGGTGAGTCGACTGATCGTCTCTGTGTCCTCAAACACATGACGTGATAAGTATTAAATGAATACATATGAATACAGCTCTGTATTCTCTGGACGTTTCCCAGAATCCTATCGGGCTCATGAGCGTCCTGGATGACGTTTGTGCGACGATGCACGCTAAAGGTGAAGGAGCGGATCAGACGCTGCTGCAGAAACTTCAGGGACAGATTGGATCCCACGAACACTTCAGCAGCTGGAATAAAGGATTCATCATCCACCACTACGCTGGGAAGGTACGCAGTATACCCGTCTGTCCGTCCAGGTGTTCACCCGTCTGTCTGTTCAGGTGTTCACCCATCTGTCTGTCCAGATGTTCACCCGTCTGTCCGTCCAGGTGTTCACCTGTCTGTCTGTGCAGGTGTTCACCCGTCTGTCTGTTCAGGTGTTCACCCATCTGTCTGTCCAGATGTTCACCCGTCTGTCTGTCCAGGTGTTCACCCGTCTGTCTGTCCAGGTGTTCACCCGTCTGTCTGTCCAGATGTTCACCCATCTGTCTGTCCAGATGTTCACCCATCTGTCTGTCCAGATGTTCACCCATCTGTCAGTCCAGGTGTTCACCCGTCTGTCTGTCCAGGTGTTCACCCGTCTGTCTGTCTGTCTGTCTGTCCAGGTGTTCACCCATCTGTCTGTCCAGGTGTTCACCCGTCTGTCTGTCTGTCCAGGTGTTCACCCGTCTGTCTGTCTGTCCAGGTGATCACCCGTCTGTCTGTCTGTCCAGGTGTTCACCCATCGGTCTGTCCAGGTGTTCACCCGTCTGTCTGTCCAGGTGTTCACCCATCTGTCTGTCCAGGTGTTCACCCGTCTGTCTGTCCAGGTGATCACCCGTCTGTCTGTCTGTCCAGGTGTTCACCCGTCTGTCTGTCCAGGTGTTCACCCGTCTGTCTGTCCAGATGTTCACCCATCTGTCTGTCCAGATGTTCACCCATCTGTCTGTCCAGATGTTCACCCATCTGTCAGTCCAGGTGTTCACCCGTCTGTCTGTCCAGGTGTTCACCCGTCTGTCTGTCTGTCTGTCTGTCCAGGTGTTCACCCGTCTGTCTGTCCAGGTGTTCACCCGTCTGTCTGTCTGTCCAGGTGATCACCCGTCTGTCTTTCTGTCCAGGTGTTCACCCATCGGTCTGTCCAGGTGTTCACCCGTCTGTCTGTCCAGGTGTTCACCCATCTGTCTGTCCAGGTGTTCACCCGTCTGTCTGTCCAGGTGATCACCCATCGGTCTGTCCAGGTGTTCACCTGTCTGTCTGTCCATTTGTTCACCCATCTGTCTGTCCAGGTGTTCACCCGTCTGTCTGTCCAGGTGATCACCCGTCTGTCTGTCTGTCCAGGTGTTCACCCGTCTGTCTGTCCAGGTGTTCACCCGTCTGTCTGTCTGTCCAGGTGATCACCCGTCTGTCTGTCTGTCCAGGTGTTCACCCATCTGTCTGTCCAGGTGTTCACCCGTCTGTCTGTCTAGGTGTTCACTCGTCTGTCTGTCTGTCCAGGTGTTCATCCGTCTGTCTGTCCAGGTGTTCACCCATCTGTCTGTCCAGGTGTTCACCTGTCTGTCTGTCCAGGTGTTCACCCGTCTGTCTGTCTGTCCAGGTGTTCACCCGTCTGTCTGTCTGTCCAGGTGATCACCTGTCTGTCTGTCTGTCCAGGTGTTCACCCGTCTGTCTGTCTAGGTGTTCACTCGTCTGTCTGTCTGTCCAGGTGTTCACCCGTCTGTCTGTCCAGGTGTTCACCCATCTGTCTGTCCAGGTGTTCACCCATCTGTCTGTCCAGGTGTTCACCTGTCTGTCTGTCTGTCCAGGTGTTCACCCGTCTGTCTGTCTGTCCAGGTGTTCACCCGTCTGTCTGTCCAGGTGTTCACCCGTCTGTCTGTCTGTCCAGGTGTTCACCCGTCTGTCTGTCTGTCCAGGTGATCACCCATCTGTCTGTCCAGGTGTTCACCCGTCTGTCTGTCCAGGTGTTCACCCGTGTGTCTGTCCAGGTGTTCACCCATCTGTCTGTCCAGGTCTTCACCCGTCTGTCTGTCTGTCCTGGTGTTCACCCGTCTGTCTGTCCAGGTGTTCACCCATCTGTCTGTCCAGGTGTTCACCCGTCTGTCTGTCTGTCCAGGTGTTCACCCGTCTGTCTGTCCAGATGTTCACCCGTCTGTCTGTCCAGGTGTTCACCCGTCTGTCTGTTCAGGTGTTCACCCATCTGTCCGTCCAGGTGTTCACCCATCTGTCTGTCTGTCTGTCTGTCCAGGTGATCACCCGTCTGTCTGTCTGTCCAGGTGTTCACCCGTCTGTCTGTCCAGGTGATCACCCGTCTGTCTGTCTGTCCAGGTGATCACCCGTCTGTCTGTCTGTCCAGGTGATCACCCGTCTGTCTGTCTGTCCAGGTGTTCACCCATCTGTCTGTCCAGGTGTTCACCCGTCTGTCTGTCCAGGTGTTCACCCGTCTGTCTGTCCAGGTGTTTACCCGTCTGTCTGTCCAGGTGTTCACCCATCTGTTTGTCCAGGTGTTCACCCGTCTGTCTGTCTGTCCAGGTGTTCACCCGTCTGTCTGTCTGTCCAGGTGTTCACCCATCTGTCTGTCCAGGTGTTCACCCATCTGTCTGTCCAGGTGTTCACCTGTCTGTCTGTCCAGGTGTTCACCCGTCTGTCTGTCTGTCCAGGTGTTCACCCGTCTGTCTGTCTGTCCAGGTGTTCACCCGTCTGTCTGTCTGTCCAGGTGTTCATCCGTCTGTCTGTCCAGGTGTTCACCCGTCTGTCTGTCTGTCTGTCCAGGTGATCACCCATCTGTCTGTCCAGGTGTTCACCCGTCTGTCTGTCCAGGTGTTCACCCGTGTGTCTGTCCAGGTGTTCACCCGTCTGTCTGTCCAGGTGTTCACCCATCTGTCTGTCCAGGTGTTCACCCATCTGTCTGTCTGTCCTGGTGTTCACCCATCGGTCTGTCCAGGTGTTCACCCGTCTGTCTGTCCAGGTGTTCACCCGTCTGTCTGTCCAGGTGTTCACCCATCTGTCTGTCTGTCCAGGTGTTCACCCGTCTGTCTGTCCAGGTGTTCACCCATCTGTCTGTCCAGGTGTTCACCTGTCTGTCTGTCCAGGTGTTCACCCGTCTGTCTGTCTGTCCAGGTGTTCACCCGTCTGTCTGTCTGTCCAGGTGATCACCCGTCTGTCTGTCTGTCCAGGTGTTCACCCATCTGTCTGTCCAGGTGTTCACCCGTCTGTCTGTCTAGGTGTTCACTCGTCTGTCTGTCTGTCCAGGTGTTCACCCATCTGTCTGTCCAGGTGTTCACCCATCTGTCTGTCCAGGTGTTCACCCGTCTGTCTGTCTGTCCAGGTGATCACCCGTCTGTCTGTCCAGGTGTTCACCCGTCTGTCTGTCCAGGTGTTCACCCGTGTGTCTGTCCAGGTGTTCACCCGTCTGTCTGTCCAGGTGTTCACCCATCTGTCTGTCCAGGTGTTCACCCGTCTGTCTGTCTGTCCTGGTGTTCACCTGTCTGTCTGTCTGTCTGTCCTGGTGTTCACCCGTCTGTCTGTCCAGGTGTTCACCCGTCTGTCTGTCTGTCCAGGTGTTCACCCATCGGTCTGTCCAGGTGTTCACCCGTCTGTCTGTCCAGGTGTTCACCCATCTGTCTCTCTGTCCAGGTGTTCACCCATCTGTCTGTCCAGGTGTTCACCTGTCTGTCTGTCCAGGTGATCACCCGTCTGTCTGTCTGTCCAGGTGTTCACCCATCGGTCTGTCCAGGTGTTCACCCGTCTGTCTGTCCAGGTGTTCACCCATCTGTCTGTCTGTCCAGGTGTTCACCCGTCTGTCTGTCCAGGTGTTCACCCATCTGTCTGTCCAGGTGTTCACCTGTCTGTCTGTCCAGGTGTTCACCCGTCTGTCTGTCTGTCCAGGTGTTCACCCGTCTGTCTGTCTGTCCAGGTGATCACCCGTCTGTCTGTCTGTCCAGGTGATCACCCGTCTGTCTGTCTGTCCAGGTGTTCACCCGTCTGTCTGTCTGTCCAGGTGATCACCCGTCTGTCTGTCTGTCCAGGTGTTCACCCATCTGTCTGTCCAGGTGTTCACCTGTCTGTCTGTCTGTCTGTCTGTCCAGGTGTTCACCCGTCTGTCTGTCTGTCCAGGTGTTCACCCGTCTGTCTGTCTGTCCAGGTGATCACCCGTCTGTCTGTCTGTCCAGGTGATCACCCGTCTGTCTGTCCAGGTGTTCACCCGTCTGTCTGTCCAGGTGTTCACCCGTGTGTCTGTCCAGGTGTTCACCCGTCTGTCTGTCCAGGTGTTCACCCATCTGTCTGTCCAGGTGTTCACCCGTCTGTCTGTCTGTCCTGGTGTTCACCCGTCTGTCTGTCTGTCTGTCCTGGTGTTCACCCGTCTGTCTGTCCAGGTGTTCACCCATCTGTCTGTCTGTCCAGGTGTTCACCCATCGGTCTGTCCAGGTGTTCACCCATCTGTCTCTCTGTCCAGGTGTTCAACCATCTGTCTGTCTGTCCAGGTGTTCACCCATCTGTCTGTCCAGGTGTTCACCCATCTGTCTGTCCAGGTGTTCACCTGTCTGTCTGTCCAGGTGATCACCCGTCTGTCTGTCTGTCCAGGTGTTCACCCATCGGTCTGTCCAGGTGTTCACCCGTCTGTCTGTCCAGGTGTTCACCCATCTGTCTGTCTGTCCAGGTGTTCACCCGTCTGTCTGTCCAGGTGTTCACCCGTCTGTCTGTCCAGGTGTTCACCTGTCTGTCTGTCCAGGTGTTCACCCGTCTGTCTGTCTGTCCAGGTGTTCACCCGTCTGTCTGTCTGTCCAGGTGATCACCCGTCTGTCTGTCTGTCCAGGTGTTCACCCATCTGTCTGTCCAGGTGTTCACCCGTCTGTCTGTCCAGGTGTTCACCCGTCTGTCTGTCCAGGTGTTCACCCGTCTGTCTGTCCAGGTGTTCACCCATCTGTCTGTCCAGGTGTTCACCCGTCTGTCTGTCTGTCCTGGTGTTCACCCGTCTGTCTGTCCAGGTGTTCACCCGCCTGTCTGTCTGTCCAGGTGTTCACCCATCGGTCTGTCCAGGTGTTCACCCGTCTGTCTGTCCAGGTGTTCACCCATCTGTCTCTCTGTCCAGGTGTTCACCCATCTGTCTGTCCAGGTGTTCACCTGTCTGTCTGTCCAGGTGATCACCCGTCTGTCTGTCTGTCCAGGTGTTCACCCATCGGTCTGTCCAGGTGTTCACCCGTCTGTCTGTCCAGGTGTTCACCCATCTGTCTGTCTGTCCAGGTGTTCACCCGTCTGTCTGTCCAGGTGTTCACCCATCTGTCTGTCCAGGTGTTCACCTGTCTGTCTGTCCAGGTGTTCACCCGTCTGTCTGTCTGTCCAGGTGTTCACCCGTCTGTCTGTCTGTCCAGGTGATCACCCGTCTGTCTGTCTGTCTGTCCAGGTGTTCACCCATCTGTCTGTCCAGGTGTTCACCCGTCTGTCTGTCTAGGTGTTCACTCGTCTGTCTGTCTGTCCAGGTGTTCACCCGTCTGTCTGTCCAGGTGTTCACCCATCTGTCTGTCCAGGTGTTCACCCATCTGTCTGTCCAGGTGTTCACCTGTCTGTCTGTCTGTCCAGGTGTTCACCCGTCTGTCTGTCTGTCCAGGTGTTCACCCGTCTGTCTGTCTGTCCAGGTGTTCACCCGTCTGTCTGTCTGTCCAGGTGATCACCCGTCTGTCTGTCCAGGTGTTCACCCGTCTGTCTGTCCAGGTGTTCACCCGTGTGTCTGTCCAGGTGTTCACCCGTCTGTCTGTCTGTCCTGGTGTTCACCCGTGTGTCTGTCCAGGTGTTCACCCATCTGTCTGTCTGTCTGTCTGTCCAGGTGATCACCCGTCTGTCTGTCTGTCCAGGTGTTCACCCGTCTGTCTGTCCAGGTGATCACCCGTCTGTCTGTCTGTCCAGGTGTTCACCCATCTGTCTGTCCAGGTGTTCACCCGTCTGTCTGTCCAGGTGTTCACCCATCTGTCTGTCCAGGTGTTCACCCGTCTGTCTGTCTGTCCAGGTGTTCACCCGTCTGTCTGTCTGTCCAGGTGTTCACCCATCTGTCTGTCCAGGTGTTCACCCATCTGTCTGTCCAGGTGTTCACCTGTCTGTCTGTCCAGGTGTTCACCCGTCTGTCTGTCCAGGTGTTCACCCGTCTGTCTGTCTGTCCAGGTGATCACCTATCTGTCTGTCCAGGTGTTCACCCGTCTGTCTGTCCAGGTGTTCACCCGTGTGTCTGTCCAGGTGTTCACCCGTCTGTCTGTCCAGGTGATCACCCATCTGTCTGTCCAGGTGTTCACCCGTCTGTCTGTCTAGGTGTTCACTCGTCTGTCTGTCTGTCCAGGTGTTCACCCGTCTGTCTGTCCAGGTGTTCACCCGTCTGTCTGTCCAGGTGTTCACCCGTCTGTCTGTCCAGGTGATCACCCGTCTGTCTGTCTGTCCAGGTGTTCACCCATCTGTCTGTCCAGGTGTTCACCCGTGTGTCTGTCCAGGTGTTCACCCGTCTGTCTGTCCAGGTGTTCACCCGTCTGTCTGTCTGTCCTGGTGATCACCCGTCTGTCTGTCTGTCCAGGTGTTCACCCGTCTGTCTGTCCAGGTGTTCACCCGTCTGTCTGTCCAGGTGTTCACCCATCTGTCTGTCCAGGTGTTCACCCATCTGTCTGTCCAGGTGTTCACCCGTCTGTCTGTCTGTCCTGGTGTTCACCCGTCTGTCTGTCCAGGTGTTCACCCGCCTGTCTGTCTGTCCAGGTGTTCACCCATCGGTCTGTCCAGGTGTTCACCCGTCTGTCTGTCCAGGTGTTCACCCATCTGTCTCTCTGTCCAGGTGTTCACCCATCTGTCTGTCCAGGTGTTCACCTGTCTGTCTGTCCAGGTGATCACCCGTCTGTCTGTCTGTCCAGGTGTTCACCCATCGGTCTGTCCAGGTGTTCACCCGTCTGTCTGTCCAGGTGTTCACCCATCTGTCTGTCTGTCCAGGTGTTCACCCGTCTGTCTGTCCAGGTGTTCACCCATCTGTCTGTCCAGGTGTTCACCTGTCTGTCTGTCCAGGTGTTCACCCGTCTGTCTGTCTGTCCAGGTGTTCACCCGTCTGTCTGTCTGTCCAGGTGATCACCCGTCTGTCTGTCTGTCTGTCCAGGTGTTCACCCATCTGTCTGTCCAGGTGTTCACCCGTCTGTCTGTCTAGGTGTTCACTCGTCTGTCTGTCTGTCCAGGTGTTCACCCGTCTGTCTGTCCAGGTGTTCACCCATCTGTCTGTCCAGGTGTTCACCCATCTGTCTGTCCAGGTGTTCACCTGTCTGTCTGTCTGTCCAGGTGTTCACCCGTCTGTCTGTCTGTCCAGGTGTTCACCCGTCTGTCTGTCTGTCCAGGTGTTCACCCGTCTGTCTGTCTGTCCAGATGATCACCCGTCTGTCTGTCCAGGTGTTCACCCGTCTGTCTGTCCAGGTGTTCACCCGTGTGTCGGTCCAGGTGTTCACCCGTCTGTCTGTCTGTCCTGGTGTTCACCCGTCTGTCTGTCCAGGTGTTCACCCATCTGTCTGTCTGTCTGTCTGTCCAGGTGATCACCCGTCTGTCTGTCTGTCCAGGTGTTCACCCGTCTGTCTGTCCAGGTGATCACCCGTCTGTCTGTCTGTCCAGGTGTTCACCCATCTGTCTGTCCAGGTGTTCACCCGTCTGTCTGTCCAGGTGTTCACCCATCTGTCTGTCCAGGTGTTCACCCGTCTGTCTGTCTGTCCAGGTGTTCACCCGTCTGTCTGTCTGTCCAGGTGTTCACCCATCTGTCTGTCCAGGTGTTCACCCATCTGTCTGTACAGGTGTTCACCTGTCTGTCTGTCCAGGTGTTCACCCGTCTGTCTGTCCAGGTGTTCACCCGTCTGTCTGTCTGTCCAGGTGATCACCTATCTGTCTGTCCAGGTGTTCACCCGTCTGTCTGTCCAGGTGATCACCCGTCTGTCTGTCTGTCCAGGTGTTCACCCATCTGTCTGTCCAGGTGTTCACCCGTGTGTCTGTCCAGGTGTTCACCCGTCTGTCTGTCCAGGTGTTCACCCGTCTGTCTGTCTGTCCTGGTGATCACCCGTCTGTCTGTCTGTCCAGGTGTTCACCCATCTGTCTGTCCAGGTGTTCACCCGTCTGTCTGTCCAGGTGTTCACCCATCTGTCTGTCCAGGTGTTCACCCATCTGTCTGTCCAGGTGTTCACCCGTCTGTCTGTCTGTCCAGGTGTTCACCCGTCTGTCTGTCCAGGTGATCACCCGTCTGTCTGTCTGTCCAGGTGTTCACCCATCTGTCTGTCCAGGTGTTCACCTGTCTGTCTGTCCAGGTGTTCACCCGTCTGTCTGTCTGTCCAGGTGATCACCCGTCTGTCTGTCTGTCCAGGTGTTCACCCGTCTGTCTGTCTGTCCAGGTGATCACCCGTCTGTCTGTCTGTCCAGGTGTTCACCCATCTGTCTGTCCAGGTGTTCACCCGTCTGTCTGTCTAGGTGTTCACCTAACTGTCTGTCCAGGTGTTCACCCGTCTGTCTGTCCAGGTGTTCACCTAACTGTCTGTCCAGGTGTTCACCCGTCTGCCTGTCTGTCTGTCTGTCTGTCCAGGTGTCGTATGATGTCAGCGGTTTCTGTGAGAGAAACAGAGACGTGTTGTTTAATGACATCATTGAGCTGATGCAGAGCAGCGAGTTGTGAGTATTCTAACTCAGCGTTACGGCATGAAAAGTAAATACTTTGAAACGCATTATGTCTGATGACCTCACAATAACCCCCCCATCTGTGTGGTGTGTTTGTGGTCAGTCCGTTCATCAGAGCTCTGTTCACTGAGAACCTGGAGGCAGAGAAGAGAGGGCGTCCGACCACTGCCAGCAGTAAGATCAAGGTGAGAGAAAGATGTTGTCTTTCCTCTAGCGCCACCTTCAGGACGAGCTTTAGAAGAACCTCTGGTCCTTTAGGACCAGAAGGTGGGATGTTCGTTGGAACGTCACCTGGTTTTACTGATTTTATTGCTTTAGATTGCTGATCTCATGGTGTCTCACATCAGAAAGGTACAACAGGTAAAACTGCCCCTCCCCCTCTCTACCTTTTTAGAAACAAGCCAACAGTCTGGTCCAGACTCTGATGAAGTGCACCCCCCACTATATTCGCTGCATCAAACCCAACGAGACCAAGCGTCCCCGGGACTGGGAGGATAATCGGGCCAGACACCAGGTGGAGTACCTGGGCCTCCGAGAGAACATCAGAGTCCGCCGGGCGGGATACGCCTACAGACGAGCCTTCAACAAGTTCCTGCAGAGGTACGCCATCCTGACAAAGGAGACCTGGCCTGAATGGAAGGGCGAGGAGCGCAAGGGAGTCCTGCACCTCCTCAGCTCCGTCCGCATGGACCAGGACCAGTTCCAGTTGGGCAAGACCAAAGTCTTCATCAAAGCTCCGGAGTCGGTACGAAATACAGCTCGGGAAGCGTGTTTTATCCCGCTGTTTTTATACCACGAGTTCTGTTTCTGACGCAGCGGCATTCTGGGTATCGTAGTTCCCAGAAAGAAGTCTTTGTTTGTTGTCTCAGTATCATTTTTCTTCACTGCAGCTCTTCTTGTTGGAGGAGATGAGGGAGAGGAAGTATAACGGTTACGCTCGGGTCATCCAGAAGGCTTGGCGTAAACACATTGCCGTCCGCAAATACGTCAGGATGAGGGAGGAAGGTAAGACCGTCTCCTACAAGTTGGTTAAGGAAGCCATACGTCTTCCTCTCTACTAAGTGATTTTTCTGGTTTCTCCAGCCTCTGACGTCCTGCTGAACAAAAAGGAGCGACGCAGAAACAGCATCAACAGGAACTTCGTGGGCGACTACCTTGGGACGGACAACCACCCGGAGATCAGGCAGTTCGTCGGCCGCCGAGAGAGGATCGACTTTGCCGACGTTGTGGTGAAGTTCGACCGAAAATTCAGGGTAAATACTCAAGTCCAGAATTCAAGGATTCAGGGATCATTTATTGTCATTTTGCAACACAGGGGATGCACAACAGAAGTTTAGTTTAGTTGTAGCCAGTGCAGCTTGATCCTGGACCACGATGGATCCAGGTCTCTGTGAAGATGTGGGCTCAACACTCACCGACGTACCGTTGCTTTCATCCGTCTTATTTTTCTGCTACTGGACATCAGACCAGCCAGGAGCATGCTGGGTAGTGGAGTAGCCTCAGGTCCTAGCTGGGTTAGCTTAGCTTCTATCTTGACTCTCCTCCCCGGGGCAGTTCGGTGGCATTTTGGTCCGGCAGGTCTGGTTGGTCGGCGGTGATTGGTGATCAAAACCTGTACATCACTTCCCTGGTGTTGCTTAATGGGCGGTGTTGTGGATTAATTCTATCTTTGTGGCACCGCAATCCGATCCATATTAGAGAAATCAGTCAAGATCAGCTGTTGTTAAGTCAACTGTCCAGGAACTGGACAAGTCGTCCGTACCTGGCAAGCTCGGATGTACCAACATGGCGTACTCCCACTAGTCTAAAACCAACATGTTCTCCTTTCTAGCCTCAGTAGCTTAGGTCTCCACATGAGGAGGGACATACTGCAGCTTTCTGTCATGGTATTCCCTGTGAGACAAGAAGATCTGCAGCACCAGGACCGCAATGACCTCAAAGGTATCTGGCTGCAGGTGTAGAAGTTCTAATGGTGAGGAAGTGGGAGTCAAGAGATCTTGGTTGAGACTTTGGGCTCTGGTGGGGATGATGGCAATAGGTGAGGTAAGTACTCCAGGAGGAGGTTTTGAAGGAGCATCGATGAGGCTCAGACCACCAGGACGGTTAGTATGGACTTGGTATGCAAAACTTTCATGGTCTGACATCATAGCAACAACGATGTGTTTATGGTCCGCCCAACGTCGGACAAAAGCGAGGAACCGACGTAACCCTTCAGGACCCAAAGCCAGTTTATAAGTCACTTCCTGACTGAATGTTCTGTTGTTCTTGCTGTTCCACAGACTGTGAAGCAGGACCTCATCCTAACCCCAAAGTTCCTGTATCTGATTGGTCGAGAAAAGGTGAAACAGGGTCCAGATAAAGGTCAGATCCAGGAGGTTCTTAAGAGGAAGATTGAGGTCAACAAGATCCAGTCTGTTTCCCTGAGGTACACCACCAGAACAAGATACTGTATCTAGAACCTGGACCAGATTTAGGCCTGGAACCACAATTATGACCGGGGCCAGAAGTGCAACTACAGCTACTACCAGGGCTGGAGCTAGACCTGTAACTAGGAATGTAACCAGCAACAGAGCTAGAACAGGACACAGGCCTACAACGAGTATTAGAACTAGAACCAGGACTGGTACTATAACTAGGATTAGGTCCAGAACTAGAACCAGTGCCAGAAGTAGAACTAGGACCATAACCAAAAAAAAGATGCAGGACAAGTAGAGCTTGGGTCAGAACTAAAACAAGAAATGGTACTGGTACTGGGACTTGAATTTGAACCAGGGACAGAACTACAACTGGAACTAGAATTTAAAATATCAAGACCAAGATGAGTAATATGACTAGACCAATGGACCAGAGCTACAACAGAAACTAGAAATAGGTGCTAGTTCCCCACATGCTGAGAGATAAAGATATGAAAACATATTTGAATTGTGTTTTTTCTTCTTGTTTTTCCACGTCTATCCGATTGTCTCACTGACCTGTCTGTCTCTACCTGTCTCTCTGTCAGCACTCTTCAGGACGACTTCTTCATCGTCCACGAGGAGGAGTATGACAGTGTTCTTCAGAGCGTCTTTAAAACGGAGTTCCTCAGTCTGCTGGTCAAACGTTATCAGGAGAAAACTGAGAAGAAGCTGCCTCTGAAATTCAACAACCTGTCAGTACCGTGACTTTTTTTAATTTAGTTTTACTCGTATATAAAAAATACATACATTTGGTTCTTTACAAAGCTGCCATGATGTAATGTTTAAGTACTAATATAAGTACTACAGACATTCTGGTGCACAGAACTTCTGTTTTATATATAAATACAACATCTACATGAATATCAGCTGGATCCACTCCGTCTGTCTTTGTATTCCAGTCTGGAGTTTAAGTTGAAGAAGGGAGGCTGGGGTCCGTTCAGCTCTTCAGGGTCCAGACAGATCCAGTTCCAGGTGGATCAGGGGGATGAGGCCATCTTGAAGCCCAGCAGCAAGGTTCTGCAGGTCTCCATCGGACCGGGCCTGCCCAAAAGCTCCAGTAAGTTCTGATGCAATTCACCACAAATTCTTCCCCAACTTTCCTGTGTGCTTCCCCCTCACTTCATGACTGTTTTGACTTGCAGGACCGACGAGGAAGGACAAACGCAAGAGCCGCTACATGGGGGGCCAGGCTCCATCCAGCAACCAGTACAACTCAGGTACCAGAACACAACCGGTCATCAGGACGTCACAGACATGAGCAACCCTTGGCTTATAAATCTGTCTTTGTTCCTCAGGTCCTCGCTCCAGAGGGGGCGGAGCTCCCAGAGGAGGCCCCACCTCCTCCAGAGGCTCCCTGCTGAGGCAGCAGTCTACCATGGATCAGCCCAGTCTGCCCCGCCTCCAGAGCCAGCGTCGCCACGATAACCAGCCCAAGAAACACCAAGACATGGGCTTCATGAACGTCCCCGACCAGGGCGCCGCAGGGTGAGACCGCGAGCAGTAACAGTTAAATAAAGGCATAAACATCATAACCAGTATAGACTGGTTCTGGTTGTTCACACTGTTCTCTGGTTCTCTGGTTCATCGCTGTGTTTTTCTACAGACTTCAGCGGCGGCAGTCGAAGGAGGTGAAGCCTCTTCCTGGATCAGGTCGACCCAAACCGGCTCCCAAACCGAAGCCTCGGTCTCCGCAGTGCAGAGCTCTGTACGCCTACGACGCCCAGGACACCGATGAGCTCAGCTTCAACGCTGATGATGTCATGGAGATACTCACCGAAGGTACTACTAATACTGCTGAAAGTATTACCGTTGCTACTACTATTAACACTTATGCTACTGTTACTACAACTACTGCTAGTAGTAATTAGGGATGGGTATCGTTTGGGTTTTTTCCGATACCGGTGCTAAAACGATACTTTTAAAACGATACCGGTGCCTAAACGGTGCCTGAACCGATACTTTAAAAAAAAACACACAAAACGACGATTGCCGTGTCAATAAAAAAAAGCCTTTCTTTAATGTCGTCAATTTGTTTTTTTCAAATTGAACAATATATTAACTGTTTGAAGTATACTATAAATATAAATAAATACAAAACACTTGGCTTCAAACTACAGCTTCAAACTTTTTAACTTCAAACTATGAACAATATATTAACTGTTAACAACAGTTTACAGCATACTTAAATAAATATAAATAAACTTCAGCAATTCTTTTGCAGAAATATGAGCATATTTGCCTCGGCACCGAAAGGAAGCACTGAAATCTGCGTTGTGTTTCGGTCCGATAGGCACCGGTTTTCGGTACCCAACCCTAGTATTAATACAGCTACTTCTACTATTTGTAACGCTACTTATCATACCACTTATTCTTTTAGTACTACCGCTACTTCTAGTGGTACTCATACTACTTCTAGTACTGCTGATACTACTATGTTAAGTACTGCTGTTACTTCCACCACTTCTAGCCCTACTGTTATTACTTCTACTTCTAGTACTGCTGCTCCGTCTACTACTTTTAGTACTACTGGCACTACTTCTACTTTTACTACTGCTACTAGTACTACTATTATACTACATCCTTTTACCATCAAAAATACTAACAGACTGACGTGTCATTCAATAAATGTTCTTGTGTTGGCAGAATTTGCACAGCCTGCATGTTCTAGCAAGATAGTAGTCACGTGCTAACCAGAAGCTAACGCTAGCGGATCGTAAACGGATTGTAAACAATAGTTAAATGTTTTCACACTCTGATCACATTGATATTTAAGGCTCATCACATTAATCCGGACGTCCAAACTGAGAAGCGGCTAGCATTAGCTTAGCAGCTAGCATTAGCTCAGCAGCTAACGGGAGTTTAGACGATGATTATCATCAGTTTGTCATTACTTATTATAATGACACATTATGTCCAATCACAGCTTAGCAACAGTAACTAGTGACAGCCGGCGTTAAACAATAAATGTAACCGCTAATGTTAGCATGCCTGGCTAACTAGCTTTACTACACTAGAAATGAAATGCTACTTCCACGACAAAGAGTTAGCCGCCGTGTCCTGAACTTAACTTAAACTGGATTTGAGATGTTTATTTGTTAGATAATATTTTGGTTTAGTGGACAAAATTTCTCGATCTTCTCTGGAAATAGATAATCAGAATCAGCTTTATTGGCCAACTATGTAACCACAAGGACAATAGTTTTGATGGTGCAGTTTGTAAAGGGTGCTGGAATGAAACCTCCAACGATCCAATCACAGCTTATGTTGTGTCCTGTAGTCCTGATATAAGTCCTCATAATCGTCATCTCTGAACATTCTGCAGATCCATCTGGTTGGTGGTTCGGCCGGTTGCGGGGCAGAGAGGGGATGTTCCCCGGAAACTATGTGGAGAAGATCTAAACCTCCTCTTCAGGGGGCGGTCAGAGTTCAACAACCTGCAGCAGCAGCTGACATCAGAAGTCACCAGAGCTTTCAACACATCAGCTGACAGGAAAGAGGAAACTGAACATTACAAGTTCATTTATATACAAACACACGTATGTTTCAGTCAGAGTGACGACAGCTGTCAGTCTGTCAAAGGTCAGGGTCTGGTACTCATACCTGCTGACTGCTGGACTGAAAGTGTCTCTGTAATGCTGTGTACAATCAGGTTCAATGTCCCCGTAATGCTGTGTACAATCAGGTTCAATGTCCCCGTAATGCTGTGTACAATCAGGATAAATGTCCCCGTAATGCTGTGTACAATCAGGTTCAATACTGCTCCGTGTGACTTCAGTCTCTGATCATCTCTGGTGGTTTTTGAAGCAACAGCTCGATCAAATGTCCAGTCTGTGTTACATTGGAAGCCTAACATCAGTGTGAGCTCAGCGCCCCCTAGAGGCTCCAGTGTTTATTACAGCTGCAGTATAACAAAGTGTTACAAATAAATATCTTCCAACCAGATAAACGATGAACAGAAACTAAACGTCACACTTTTAAAATATGAAATGAATATTTTGTTTCTGTGATTGAAAATGATATAAATAATAAAACAAAAGTATTATAATTAAATAATGTTCTGTATCTATCAGCCAGTTTTCTGCTCTTTCAGGACCGACTGTTTGTTTTATAGAAATTAACCTGAATGTTGTTTTATTTCAGCCAATAAACAAACATTTCATTAAAAACCTGAGTGATGGAACAAGTCGATTAATCACTTATATATTATATGAACACATATCTTCTAGAGAAGCTGTGTGAAGGAATGAAAGAGGTCCAACAAGTCCTCCACCTCTGGAACACGCTGAGAAACATCACCCCATACTCCTGCAGCACCTCCCACAGTATCTCCCAGGGGACCCGGTCATACGCCTTCTCCAGGTCCACAAAACACATGTAGACCGGATGGGCGTATTCCCAAGCCCCCTCCAGGATCCTTGCGAGAGTGAAGAGCTGGTCCGTTGTTCCACGGCCAGGACGGAATCCGCATTGTTCCTCTTCAATCCGAGGTTTGACTATCGGCCGAACCCTTCTTTCCAGCACCTTGGAGTAGACTTTACCAGGAAGGCTGAGTAGTGTGATACCGCGGCAATTGGCACACACCCTCTGGTCCCCCTTTTTGAACAGGGGAACCACCACCCCGGTCTGCCACTCCTTAGGCACCGCCCCAGACCTCCACACAATGTTGAAGAGACATGTCATCCAAGACAGCCCCTCCACACCCAGTGCCTTCAGCATTTCTGGACGGATCTCATCAATCCCTGGGGCTTTGCCACTGTGGAGTTGTTTGACTACCTCAATGACTTCCACCAGGGAAATTGATGATGCTCCCCCATCAGCCTCCAGCTCTGTCTCTACAATAGAGGGCTTATTTGTCGGATTCAGGAGTTCCTCAAAGTGCTCCTTCCACCGCCCGATTACCCCCTCAGTTGAAGTCAACAGAGTCCCATCCTTACTGTATACAGCTTGGATGTTTCCCCGTTTTCCCCTTCTGAGGTTCCGGATGGTTTTCCAGAAACACCTTGGTGCCGACCGAAAGTCCTTCTCCATGGCTACTCCGAACTCCTCCCACACCTGCTGCTTTGCCTCCTTCAAGGCAGCGGCTGTAGCCCTTCGGGTCTGTCGGTACCTTGCAACTGCCTCAGGAGGCCTCTTTCTTCAGTCGGGTGGCTTCCCTGACCACCGGTGTCCAGCACGGTGTTCGAGGGTTACCGCCCCTTGAGGCACCTAAGACCTTGACACCACAGCTCACCGCCGTAGCTTCGGCAATAGAAGCTTTGAACATCGTCCATTCCTGTTCGATGCCCCCAACCTCCACAGGGATGCTAGAAAAGCTCCGCCGGAGGTGTGAGTTGAAGAGCTCCCGGACAGGGGCCTCCTCCAGACGTTCCCAGTTTGCCCGCACTACCCGTTTGGGCTTACCAGGTCTGTCCAGAGTTTTCCCCCACCCTCTGACCCAACTCACAACCAGATGGTGATCAGTTGACAGCTCCGCCCCTCTCTTCACCCGAGTGTCCAAAACATATGGCCTCAGATCCGACGATACGATAACAAAATCGATCATCGACCTTCGGCCTAGGGTGCTCTGGTACCACGTACACTTATGAACATCCTTATGCTCGAACATGGTGTTCGTTATGGACAATCCATGACTAGCACAGAAGTCCAACAACAAACGACCGCTCGGATTTAGATCAGGGAGGTCGTTCCTCCCAATCACGCCTCTCCAGGTATCCCCATCGTTGCCCACGTGCGCGTTGAAATCCCCCAGCAGAACTATGGAGTCCCCCACTGGAGCCTCATACAGGACTCCAGTCAGGGTCTCTAAGAAGGCCGAATACTTTGAACTGTTGTTCGGTGCATATGCACAGACAACAGTCAGAGTTTTCCCCCCCATAACCCGCAGGCGTAGGGAGGCGACCCTCTCGTCCACCGAAGGTAAACTCTGACGCAGCAGCACTCAGCCGGGGATTTGTGAGTATCCCCACACCCGCCTGGCGCCTCACACCCTGGGCAACTCCAGAGAAGAAAAGAGTCCAACCCCTATTTTTTTTTTGTAATTTCAGTTACATGTTGAATAAAATAAATTAAAATAAACTTTAATCCTGAAATATATTATCTAATAAAACGACTTATTAATTATGTATAACAAACTAAACTATTAAAATGTATTTCATTGTGCTGCAGAACTCCTTCATTAATAAAACAATGTATTTATTTATTTTCTTATAAATTATATATAAATGATCTATTATTAAAAATATATATTTTGACTTTATTCTATAAACCTCGGTCATATTTCACAAATTTAAGGTGATCACAGAAGTCATTAATTAACTTAATCTGTTCAGTTTGAATCAATAACTAATTAATAAAATAAATAAATATGTAAGTTATATTTAATATGTAAATTCTATTTAATATGTAAGTTATATTTAATATTTAATATGTAAATTCTATTTAATATGTAAGTTATATTTAATATTTAATATGTAAGTTATATTTAAGTTATATTTAATATTTAATATGTAAATCATATTTAATATTTAAGTTATATTTAATATGTAAGTTATATTTTATATAACCGTACAATATATTGTTATTAGCATATTTGTGTTATTTAAATGTGTAGTATAAATGTAATAGTTATGAATTTATTAATATAATTAAGTGAGCAAACAGGACCACTTCAATTTCCTATACAGAGTCACGAGCAGAAAATTCGTATTTACGACGTTTCCACTGCACCGTGAACGCCTCCTGACCTTTTACGCAGAAGGACGTTAATGACGTCATCCTCACACTCACGAGTTCACGGTAACGGTAACGGGAGCGCGTGAGTGAGTGAGTGTGTGTGTGTGTGTGTGTGTGTGTGTGTGTGTGAGTTTGAGAGCGAGAGACTGACAGCCCGCCGCTCGGTGACCGGGCTGTCACCGTTTACCGGATCCGTTAACCGGTCAAAGGAGGAGCGGCCACAGCTAGCCGAGTTAGCAGCTAACGGCTAACTGAAGATGGAGGAGTTTCTGTCGAGCTGCTGCGGGGCCCTGAAGGTAACACACACACACACACACACACACACACACACACACACACACACACACACACACACACACACACACACACACACACACACACACACACACACACTCACACACACACTCTAACTAACTAACCCTGTCATGTTGTTGTTGGTCAGTTAGCGTTAGCCACAGTTAGCCACAGTATATATATGTGTATATATACGTGTATATATATACATATATATACATATATACATATATATATATATATATATATATACATATACATATATACATATATATATATATATATATATATATATATATATATATATATATACATATATATATATACTATCATGATATATTTTCTGGCATCTGCCTGTTTGAATTGAGATAAATGAACAACTTTCATTTTAATCTTTATACTCTATACTAACTGAACAGAAGAACTTATTGATGGTTGTGATTCTTCGTGTACTTTTTAGTCTTTTTCTCTAAAATAACTTTTTCTGGGACTCAAAGAGATTTAGAGATAAATGTTGAAGACTAAACTCAGCTTTTCATATGTTTAGTTTTATTTTATTCATTATGTTATTAATGCCCCGATGAGCTTAATACATAAAATGTCCTCCAGGAGAAACCGGACCCGGCTGGTTCAGGGTTCCATGTGGTTCTGGGTAATGAGTCCTGTGACGTGGACTCCATGGTATGTGCTCTGACCTACGCCTACTTCCTGTCCAAGGTGAGCCCTCTGATCCATCAGTACAGGTGTGTGTGTGTGTGTGTCCGCGGCGTGGACGTTTACCCAAGTGTGTCTGTCTCCGTCAGACCGGACGCTCCGAGACGCTTGTCGTCCCGCTGCTGAACATCCGGCAGTCGGACCTGCTGCTGCGGTCGGACAACGTCCACCTGCTGAGACAGGTGGGTCTGTCTCCAGACCTGCTGCTGTTCAGGGATCAGCTGGACATGCGAGCGCTGCACCGAGACGGACGCCTGCGGCTGACGCTGGTCGACCACAACGTCCTGCCCAGGTAGCCACAAACACCCGACAGGTGGCCACAAACACCCGACAGGTAGCCACAAACAATCGACAGGTAGCCACAAACACCCGACAGGTAGCCACAAACAATCAACGGGTAGCCACAAACACAAACACCCGACAGGTAGCCACAAACACAAACACCCGACAGGTGGCCACAAACACCCGACAGGTTGCCACAAACACCCGACAGGTGGCCACAAACACCCGACAGGTGGCCACAAACACCCGACAGGTGGCCACAAACACAAACACCCGACAGGTAGCCACAAACACAAACACCCGACAGGTGGCCACAAACACCCGACAGGTGGCCACAAACACCCGACAGGTGGCCACAAACACCAGACAGGTGGCCACAAACACAAACACCCGACAGGTAGACACAAACACCCGACAGGTAGCCACAAACACCCGACAGGTGGCCACAAACACCAGACAGGTAGCCACAAACACAAACACCCGACAGGTAGCCACAAACACCCGACAGGTAGCCACAAATAGCCGACAGGTGGCCACAAACACCCAACAGGTAGCCACAAACAGCCGAGAGGTGGCCACAAACAACAGAGAGGTGGCCACAAACAACCGACAGGTAGCCACAAACAGCCGACAGGTAGCCACAAATAGCCGACAGGTAGCCACAAACACCCGACAGGTGGCCACAAACACCCAACAGGTAGCCACAAACAGCCGACAGGTAGCCACAAACACCAGACAGGTGGCCACAGTCTGTTTCCTCAGGTAGGTGTCAGCACACCTGTTTCATCTGCATGTGTCTGTCCTGCAGTTCAGATAGCGACCTGGAGGGGGCGGTGGTGGAGGTGATTGATCATCACCTGCTGGAGAGAGACTCCTTCCCCTCCTGTCCTGTTACCGTGGAGACGGTGGGATCCTGTGCTACCTTGGTAACGGAACGTATCATCCAGAAGGCTCCGGAGATCCTGGACCAGCAGGTTGCCCAACTGCTCTACGGTAAACACCTGAACAGGTCCTCCCAACACCTCAACACGTCCTCACAACACCTCAACAGGTCCTCAGTTTGTACTTCCTGTGTCCTTGTGTTGCGTTGTTGTGTATCATTGTGTATTTGTGGTTGTGTAGCTGCGGTGGTGTTGGACTGCGTCAACATGGCTCCCTCAGCAGGTAAAGTGACTCCTAAAGACAGTCAGTTCGCGGCAGCGTTGGAGTCTCGTTTTCCCGCTCTGCCACTGAGAGACGCTCTCTTCCAGACGCTGCAGAACGCCAAGTTTGACGTCTCAGGTGACTGCAGTTTTTAACACACAGTGTACTGCACAATGTACTGCACAGTGTACTGCACAGTGTACTGCAGTATATGGAAGTACAGGGGCTATTTAGTGGTATTAATGTAGTATTTTGTCTTCAGGTCTGAACACTGAACAGATGTTGTTGAAGGACATGAAAACTGTTTCAGGAAGTTTGAATGTCGCCGTCTCTGTTCTCTACATCACACTAGAGGTCAGTTTACAACACACACACTACTACACACTACTACACACTACTACACACTACTACACACTGTACTACACACTACTACACACTACTACACACTGTACTACACACTACTACACACTACTACACACTACTACACACTACTACACATTACTACACACTACTACACACTACTACACACTGTACTACACACTACTACACACTACTACACACTGTACTACACACTACTACACACTGTACTACACACTACTACACACTACTACACACTACTACACATTACTACACACTACTACACACTGTACTACACACTACTACACACTGTACTACACACTACTACACACTACTACACACTACTACACACTACTACACACTGTACTACACTCTACTACGCACTACTACACACTGTACTTCACACTACTACACACTACTACACACTACTACACACTGTACTACACACTACTACACACTGTACTACACACTACTACACATTACTACACACTACTACACACTGTACTTCACACTACTACACACTACTACACACTGTACTTCACACTACTACACACTACTACACACTGTACTACACACTACTACACACTACTACACACTGTACTACACACTACTACACATTACTACACACTACTACACACTACTACACACTGTACTACACACTACTACACACTACTACACATTACTACTACACACTGTACAGTACTACACACTACTACACATTACTACACACTGTACAGTACTACACACTACTACACATTACTACACACTGTACAGTACTACACACTACTACACACTACTACACACTGTACAGTACTACACACTACTACACACTACTACACACTGTACTACACACTACTGCACACTGTACTACATATTGTAGTACAGTGTGTAGTACAATATGTACTACACAGTGTACTACATATTGTACTACACACTGTACTACAGTGACAGTAAACTAAACCTGCTCTGAGCTGTTGGTATGTGGAGGCTCTGCCTTCTGTTCTGACCAATCAGCTGTGAGCTCTGACCTCAGATCTATGACATCACTCTACCAACAGCTGGAGGACTGTTTGACCCAGAAATCTGTGTCTGTGTGTGCGTGTGTCTGTGTGTGTGTGTGTGTGTGTGTGTGTGTCTGTCTGTCTGTCTGTCTGTCTGTCTGTCTGTCTGTCTGTCTGTCTGTCTGTCTGTCTGTCTGTGTGTGTGTGTGTCTGTGTGTGTCTGTGTGTATGTGTCTGTGTGTGCGTGCGTGCGTGTGTGTGTGTGTGTGTGTGTGTGTGTGTGTGTGTGTGTGTGTGTGTGTGTGTCAGGACTTCCTGCAGAGGGCGGGGTTGAAGGCGGAGCTCTCAGGTTTCTGTCTGAAGTTTGGATTCGACCTCCTGCTGCTGATGACCATCTCCTTCAGCGAGAGCAGAGAGCCAATCAGAGAGCTTGCTGTGTTCAGCCGCAGCGCTGCCTGCAGACAGCAGGTACACAAGTACACGTTAAATACTACTGCAGGCACACAAGTACACGTTAAATACTACTGCAGGTACACAAGTACACGTTAAATACTACTGCAGGCACACAAGTACACGTTAAATACTACTGCAGGTACACAAGTACACGTTAAATACTACTGCAGGCACACAAGTACACGTTAAATACTACTGCAGGTACACAAGTACACGTTAAATACTACTACTACTGCAGGTACGCTACACTTTTTCACTGCAGTTCTTTGATGTTTGAGTATCCATGACGACTCGGGTACCCCCCCCCCCCCCCCCCCCCCCCACAGGTGAGCCATTACCTGGAACAGGCCCGTGACCCCGCCCTCAACCTCTGTCCAGTCAGCAGCCCTCGTCCTCACATCACAGCCTATCAGCAAGGTAAGCCCCGCCCCCTTCTGAATCTGCAGACAGCTGATAGTCCACAATATTATAATATAATATAATATGTTAAAATACAATATGTTATAATGTAATGTAATGTATGATGTGATGTGATTATTATTAGTTCTGGGCAATGATTACAATGTTTAATCTTGATTAATCTCATTATTCTGCATAAAATTCAATAATGAATTAAAAGTAGAGTATTCTAGAGTATACTCACTTGTATGTTAAAGTACTGCTGTATGAACTAAAGTACAATAACATTTGGTTTGAATCACTTTAAACAGATCAGGTTCTAGTTAACAGCAGTATTCTTCACACAGTATCAGTTATATTTCTACTATCTGTGCTCAGTGTGTGACTTTATTTAAACGTTCCACTGCTGTGCAACATGAATACAATGTTCCACACGTTTCATCAGAATGTGTGTCTTCTGTCTTCATACAGTCAGAGCATGTGAACGCAGCTCCCACTGTTCATCAACATAATGCACCGTAACTCAGAGGTGACGACGGTTACCCGGAGATGTCCGGTAGTCTCCGGTGAGAGAGACGGCCGGTGCGCGTTGTGACTCCGCCTCTTTTGTAGTCCTCTCCTCTTCATAGACTCGTGTGTTGTTCTGGTGACGGTGCGTCTGGAGGGAGGCTCCTACGTGACGTCATTCATGATCCTGAGAACGTTCCTCAGACCGACGTCTTCTCAACACTAGTCGTCCTGCAGTTTGTATCTCTCCACTTCTCTGTGGCGTCTGTTAGCTCGTCTTTAGTTTATCTCTACTTGAAGACTCCTCCACTGCTGCGTCAACGTAGTGATGAAGACTCCTCCACACGCTGCGTCAACGTAGTGATGAAGACTCCTCCACACGCTGCGTCAACGTAGTGATGAAGACTCCTCCACCGCTGCGTCAACGTAGTGATGAAGACTCCTCCACACGCTGCGTCAACGTAGTGATGAAGACTCCTCCACACGCTGCGTCAACGTAGTGATGAAGACTCCTCCACACGCTGCGTCAACGTAGTGATGAAGACTCCTCCACACGCTGCATCAACGTAGTGATGAAGACTCCTCCACACGCTGCGTCAACGTAGTGATGAAGACTCCTCCACCGCTGCGTCAACGTAGTGATGAAGACTCCTCCACGCGCTGCATCAACGTAGTGATGAAGACTCCTCCACACGCTGCGTCAACGTAGTGATGAAGACTCCTCCACACGCTGCGTCAACGTAGTGATGAAGACTCCTCCACACGCTGCGTCAACGTAGTGATGAAGACTCCTCCACACGCTGCATCAACGTAATGATGAAGACTCCTCCACACGCTGGTTTGGTTATTTGATGAACGGTGTGGATTACATTTTTAAAAACAAACTGCGTTAATGAGATAAAATAATTGTCGGCGTTAATTAATGAATGCGTTAACGTGATAATAATGCGTTAAGTTGCCCAGCACTAATATATATAACATAATATAATATGATACAATGTGTTAAAATATAATATAATGTAATGTAATATGTGGCGATGTCTCTTTAAAGGAAACTCTCTGGCGTCCCGTAAGAAGCTCCTCCCCCTCGTTAAGGACTTCGTGAAGGAGCGGGACGGAGACGGTCGCCTGGGAGACGGTCGCCTGGGAGACATGGAGGAGGAGGAGGAGGAGGAGTCCCGGTTCCCCCCCACCCCGATGAACAGTCTGGTGGAGGGCTGTCCTCTGGACGGAGGTCTGCCCCACATCAGCGCT
>NW_027176683.1:1884393-1931893 GCF_023349555.1 Cebidichthys violaceus
GCTGACGTTAACTGACGTTAGCTACGCGCTGACGTCGGCTACGCACTGACTTTAGCTATGCGCTGACTTTAGCTACGTGCTGACTTTAGCTACGCGCTGACTTTAGCTACGCGCTGACGTCGGCTACGCGCTGACTTTAGCTATGCGCTGACTTTAGCTACGCGCTGACTTTAGCTACGCACTGACTTTAGCTACGCGCTGACGTCGGCTACGCGCTGACTTTAGCTATGCGCTGACTTTAGCTACGCGCTGACGTTAGCTACGCGCTGACGTTAGCTACGCGCTGACGTCTGAAAATTAGCACAAACATCAAAGAGAGAGCTGGTTATTAAATATCAGTTTGATGATCAATGTTGGCTCTCCTCTTCAAGGAGTCCTAGAACCTCCTAAAGAACCCCTCAGCCCCACATAAGAACCCTGGACCCTCTTCAAGAACTGTGGGACTTCTTCAAGAAGACCTGGAACCTCCTAAAGAACCCTTCAAACACTACTGGAACATTTTCAGGCACCCCTGGAAAAACCCACCGAGAACCCTGAAAATCCTTGAAGGACCCCAGAACCTCTTCAAGAAGTCCTAGAACCTCCTAAAGAACCCCTCAGCCCTACACAAGAACCCTGGAGTTTTATCAAGAACTGTGGAACCTCTTCAAGTACTTCTGGAACTACCTGCCTCTCTTAAGACCCTTGGAACCTACTTGAACTTTCCTGGAACCTCTTCAAGAAGACCTGGAACCTCCTCTGGGTCCTGCTGAAGAACCGTCACCTGGACAGGTAAGAACAGAGCGTTCTGGACTTCCAGTCAGTTCCCAGTGGAAACCAGTGACCTGAGCACACACACACACACACACACACACACACACACACCTGGTTACCTGCAGGGTGTGTGTGTGTGTGTGTCAGATAAAGCTGCCCTCTGCTTCAGTAACAACAAACAGAGGGAACAATAGAGCCCCGCCCCTCCTCACCTGCTCAGGTGTGTCTCCGTGAACAACCTGAATCAGAGCAGTCGGGCAGGTTCCTTCAGTCACATCTGGTTCAGATTTTTAACGACGAGCTGCTCCCTGGATCCAGACGGCATGCCGAACTGAAGAGCGTCACCTGTGGACAGGTGACAGGTGAGAGTCACCTGACTGCCTCCTTTTGTTCAACAGCTGAACCAGGAAGAAGCTTAAAATGGTAGAAAAGTGAATGGAGTCTGGTTTCAGAGAGGGAACACAGGGATCTGGGGGGGGGGGGGGGGGGGGGTTGTGTGTGTGTGTGTGTGTGTGTTGGGGAGGGGTATTCATGGCGTCGTGGGGACACATGTGTCTTTACAGTCTTGTGAGGACTCTGTTAGTGAGTCTGTTACTGGTTGATTCAGTACATTTACTCCAGTTCTGTACTTGTATAATTTGATGTATTTTACTGAACATGTTATACATCAAACTTAAGGAATAGAATAGTCCACATACAGTTGTATGTACTAATAATGAATGCCTTCTGCATTAAAAGTACTTTTCTTAAACAATTTGAATTCAGACACTTAATCTTTTTATTACTGTTTATTATTATTTTACTAGACCGTTTTGAAGTCTGCATTTTAACCTCTGTGCCAACAGAACTTTATATTTTCATATTGTTATGTTTGTCCCTTCAGGGCTCCCGTAGGGGCCTCGGGTCCCCCCAACATCCAGGACATGGAGCTGAGGGAGGAGTGGCAGGACGACGGCTTCCCGAGGTCAGACCTCAACCTCAACCTTGACTTGTTTTATTAAACACTAAAACAAATACACTTTACACATATTGTGCACATAATGTTCTTTTAGTGTGTTTATTGTTAAGTATATTAAGTGTTTCATGATGAAGTCCATGAAGAGCGAGTGAGAGCTGTTTGTTCTTCTTATCTCACTTTGTGTTTATTGTTCTTATCAGACACCTGATGTTCATAATGTTCACTTCTCTACATTATGGTTTTTAAACAATGTATTTAGGGAATTTTCTACATGAACAATAATCAACAAACGGGATACTTTACATAAACATGAATACTGCGTTCTGATTGGCTGCAGACATTAATAATGAAAACCTTTACTACATTAAATTAAATTATAAATATATCTGAATGTCTTATTTCCAGCACTGAGTTTAATATAAATACTAATAAAATAACATTTATTGTTTGTTATTAACTTGAATCTTGTTAGCATAACGTTAGCTTAATGCTACTGTTAATGCTTTAGTGATAATATTGATTCATATTTACTCGTCATTATCATCACTAATTTATAACTTATTTGAAAGAAACGAAGCTGGTATTTCTTCATGTGTGTTCAAGTGTTCAAATGACATTTATTATTATTTCAAATTAAAACCTTCAGGATCAATTATGTCATGTATGTTAGTTATAAACAGTAAATCTTTCTATTTTTAGTCTATTTAGTCTTCATGTGTGGATTAACCTGTCACTGTTTGGTCCAGGCCTCTCCCAGAGGATTCTGGGAGTCCAGAGGAGGCAGAGAGTCCGTCGGGAGACGAGCAGCAACCAGGTGACCTAAACAGGAAATAAGAAACAGGAAACGTGAATATTTAAAGTCAAAAGAAGCCTCTTCTCATCACTCCGTCCTCTCGCCCCGCCCCCTCAGCTCCGCCCACCAGCCTCGCCCTATCAGGAACCATCGAGGGCGGGGCTAAGAAGCGCCTCGTGGCCCCGTCACTCAGCCTCACGTTGAGCCGCAAAGACTCTCACGACCCGAGCAACGACGGGTTCTCGGCCGCCGCGCTGTCGGCGACGCCGGAGGAGACGCCGTCACTGGACATCAACCTGGAGGCTCTGGAGACGCCTTCAGGCAGCGAGACGGGCACACTGCCCGACTTCAACCACGAACTGGAGTGGGAGGGTGAGACAGACGGACAGTCAGACAGACAGAGAGACAGACAGTGAGACAGACAGACAGTGGGACGGACGGACGGACAGACAAGACAACCTCGGACCTCTCCCTGACCTCTGACCTCTCTCTCTGAACAGATGACCTCCCCCGGATGGTTGTGGATGGGGGCGTGTCCGGGGGCATGTCCGGCAGCCCGTCGGATCAGTCCGAGGGTCTGATGGATCTGGACCAGGTGGACACCAGGGGGCGCCGCTGGAGGAGGTTCTCCGTCTCCGGACATGAGTTCCACGTCAACATGAGCGTCCTGGAGCCGTACCTGCAGGTCCTGTCTCACGGAGGTCAGAGGTCACACACACCTGGCGTTACAGTCTGTCCATATTCACACCTGTCCACACCTGTGACTCCTCCCTCTGCGTTTGATTGGCTGTCAGGTTACTACGGAGACGAGATGAACGCCGTCGTCCTGTTCACCGCCTGCTACCTGCCGGAGAACACGGTGGAGAACTACGACTACGTGATGGACAACCTGTTCAGGTGAGGTAACGCAGGTCACATGCTGACAGCCAGGAGCATGCTGGGTAGTGGAGTAGCCTCATGTGTGTGTGTGTGTGTGTGTGTGTGTGTGTGTGTGTGTGTGTGTGTGTGTGTGTGTGTGTGTGTGTGTGTGTGTGTGTGTGTTCCTACAGGTACATTGTGGGGACCCTGGACCTTATGGTGTCAGAGAACTACCTGCTGGTCTGTCTGTGTGCCATGGTTCCCAAAAACAAGCTGCCCTCCATGAAATGGCTCCACCAGTGCTACGCCTCCATCGACAGGAGGTACGTTGGTTTCACCCACTGATGCAGCACATTGGGGTGGAGCTAAACACTCACACAGACGTCTTTTTACTTATCCTTTAAATGTCAGAGAGCACACCTGGTTTCTATGATGACGGAGGTGGTATTTAAGTCTGTTTCTCTGTCTGTGTCTCTGTCTATGTCTGTGTGTCTGTGTCTCGGTCTGTCTGTCTGTCTGTCTCTCTCTCTGTCTATGTCTGTGTGTCTGTGTCTCTGTCTGTCTGTCTGTCTCTCTCTCTGTCTATGTCTGTTTGTCTGTGTCTGTCTGTCTGTCTCTCTGTCTGTGTCTCTGTCTGTCTGTCTGTCTGTCTGTCTCTCTGTCTATGTGTCTGTGTCTGTCTGTCTGTCTGTCTGTCTCTCTGTCTGTGTCTCTGTCTGTCTGTCTCTCTCTCTGTCTATGTCTGTGTCTCTGTCTGTCTGTCTGTCTGTCTCTCTCTCTCTCTCTCTCTGTCTATGTCTGTGTGTCTGTGTCTGTCTGTCTGTCTCTCTGTCTGTCTGTCTCTCTCTCTGTCTATGTCTGTGTGTCTGTGTCTCTGTCTGTCTGTCTCTCTGTCTGTCTGTCTGTCTGTCTGTCTCTCTGTCTGTGTCTCTGTCTGTCTGTCTCTCTGTCTATGTCTGTGTGTCCAGGCTGAAGAAGGACCTGAAGGGGCTGCTGGTCGTCCATCCTGCATGGTACATCAAAGCTCTGCTCACTGTGATCAAACCCTTCATCAGGTCTGTACACACCTGATAATCAATCAGTAACATCAGCAGTTACTATTAGCTAATGTGTTAGCAACCAGCTAAAGGAGTCTCTCTCTCTCTCTCTCTCTCTCTCTCTCTCTCTCTCTCTCTCTCTCTCTCTCTCTCTCTCTCTCTCTCCACAGTGAGAAGTTCAGCACTAAGATCCGGTTCATCAGAAGTCTACATGAGTTGTCTCAGTTCATCCCAACAGAAAGACTACAGATCCCAGACGCAATACGCCAGTAAGAACACTCTACTCTTACTCTACTGTAGCTCTACTGTTACTCTACTGTAGCTCTACTCTTACTCTACTGTAGCTCTACTGTTACTCTACTGTAGCTCTGCTCTTGCTCTACTGTAGTTCTACTCTTACTCTACTGTAGTTCTACTCTTGCTCTACTGTAGTTCTACTCTTGCTCTACTGTAGCTTACTGTAGCTCTACTGTAGTTCTACTCTTGCTCTACTGTAGTTCTACTCTTACTCTACTGTAGTTCTACTCTTGCTCTACTGTAGTTCTACTTTTACTCTACTGTAGCTTACTGTAGCTCTACTCTTACTCTACTGTAGCTCTACTCTTACTCTACTGTAGTTTACTGTAGCTCTACTGTAATTCTACTCTTGCTCTACTGTAGTTCTACTCTTACTCTACTGTAGCTCTACTCTTACTCTACTGTAGCTCTACTGTTACTCTACTGTAGCTCTACTGTAGTTCTACTCTTACTCTACTGTAGCTCTACTGTAGTTATACTGTTACTCTACTGTAGTTCTACTCTTACTCTACTGTAGTTATACTGTTACTCTACTGTAGCTCTACTCTTACTCTACTGTAGTTATACTCTTACTCTACTGTAGTTCTACTGTAGCTCTACTGTTACGCTACTGTATTTCTACTCTTACTCTACTGTAGCTCTACTTTTACTCTACTGTAGTTCTACTGTTACTCTACTGTAGTTAGTTATACTGTCTCTACTGTAGTTATACTCTTACTCTACTGTAGCTCTACTCTTACTCTATTGTAGTTCTACTCTTACTCTACTGTAGTTCTACTAACTCTACTGTAGTTAGTTATACTGTCTCTACTGTAGTTCTACTCTTACTCTACTGTAGTTATACTGTTACTCTACTGTAGCTCTACTCTTACTCTACTGTAGTTATACTCTTACTCTACTGTAGTTCTACTGTAGCTCTACTGTTACGCTACTGTATTTCTACTCTTACTCTACTGTAGCTCTACTTTTACTCTACTGTAGTTCTACTGTTACTCTACTGTAGTTAGTTATACTGTCTCTACTGTAGTTATACTCTTACTCTACTGTAGCTCTACTCTTACTCTATTGTAGTTCTACTCTTACTCTACTGTAGTTCTACTAACTCTACTGTAGTTAGTTATACTGTCTCTACTGTAGTTCTACTCTTACTTTACTGTAGTTCTGCTGTCTCTACTGTAGTTCTGTTGTATTGTAGTTCTGACTCTACTGTAGTTCTACAGAAGGTCTACTTTTCTCCCCTCAGGTTCGATCAGACGTTGAACCGATGACGATCTCGTTGGTCGACAGACTGGACAGAACAAACACTCTGGGTTTATATATATGTCTTTAGATCTCTAGTAAGTTAAAGCTGCAGGTGTTTTACCTGTTGAACCAACATAACTAATAGTAATAAAAGCATCGATCAAACATTTTTAATTAGACTCGATTCATTTTGATGGAAAATATATATTAAAAGAATAATAATCAACTGTTGACACTTTTTACTCAATTGTCTTTGTTTTCTTTCTTTGTTTTATAAAAGCTTTCTTCAACTCTGCTAAAGGAAGTTTGTTGTTTGTTTATTTATTTCTTTTTTATTATTACTCATAATAAAGACAGCGTCCGTAATGTCCCGAAACTTGACATTTTGTCTTCTGTTGTCCACTAAAGATTAAAAATATATTTCAGAATTTTATGTCGGCCTTTCAAATATTATGGAAGCCCATTAACGCCACTGTGAGGATAAAGATCCTGTAAGTCGTAGTTATGAGATAGTGAGATATTAAGTCATAATTATGAGATATTAAGTCATTATGATGACTTACAGGGTCTTTATTTTTTCCTCACAGTAATGTTCTTCCATAAAATATACTTCAGGTTGTAAAAATTCAAAACGTGAACCGTGAAAACTGCCAAAAATCCACAGTTCGTGTCTTTGGACCAGGAAGCCTAGCTTCAGGCTACAAGTTAGCATCGGTTAACATCATAGCTAACGTTAGCATTTAGCAGACGCCTGGAAATGGTATAGCCAATCAGAGGCAGAGAAGGGGGCGGGTCTTTCCACAGCTAGTCAGTTTAGTCCCTCCCAATGTAATTTTATAGCTAGTTAGCTGGACATGCTAACATTAGCATGCTGTACTGATGTGTTTTAGGTTTAAGAAAGAAGAAGTATATCTTCCTTTTGCATTTTCATTCTGAAGCAGTTTACTTCCTGTTTTTATCCAGCAGGTAAACAAAGGTGAGCTGCTGCTCAGTGACTAAGAAATAATGAGGAACTTTAACTTTAAAACCAAATGTGTTCATGTGTGACTGATCTAAACAGTGGAACAAATTGGAGCTAAAATCTCTGTAAATGACTTTAAATGAGTTTAATATTGTACTATAAATATGAAGACATTAATAAATGTTTCTCTATGAACAGTTGTTGTTATTGTTGTGCAGCAGCAGCAGCAGCAGCAGCTGGCCGTAGATCTGTTTCTATTCTCACTCTCATGACTCTACTGTTTAAACTCTCTCTTATTTATGGCCTTCCAGCTACAGGCCCCGCCCCCTAACCCCCCACCGGCACGAGCTGCCCACGCGTCCTCTCTGCGATCTGATTGGCTGCACTCACCAACAACAGTCCAAATGCACCAATCGGAGAGCTCCGGCCTCCAGCGGCCTCGAGGTGTCCACACGCTGGTGCTCGGTTACCGGGTAACGGGACACCGGACACCGGGGACACCCTCCAGTATAAAACCAACCTCGAGCTGTTTACTGACACAGAAAACCCAAAACCAAGCACTAATAAAAGCTGATGCCTCTGGTTTAATACGAACAAAATAAGTTAAAACACGTAGTTTTTAATCTCCCGGTTTCCCGCCATGGTTCGGTCTCCCGTGAACCAGATCAAGGTCTTCGTGCTGGTCTTCTCGGACCCCGGACGCTCCTTCTACTGCGGAGGAGACAAGCTGTCCGGCTCCGTGAGGCTGGAGGCGGCTCAGCCCCACAGAGTGACCGGCCTCAGGGTCTCCATAGCCGGCTGCGCCCGCGTGGAGCACTGCGGAGGGAAGAACCGGAGCAGCAGGAGTCAGGAGGAGGAGTACCTGAAGGAGGAGGAGGAGGTGCGGCTGGAGGAGCAGCTGTCTACAGGTATGGAGGAACAGTTTACTGTTTATGTATATATGTACATGTGTGTGTATATATTTATATATATATATACATATATATATATTTATATATATATATACATATATATATATTTATTTGTATATATGTATACATATATATATTTATTTATATATATAAATATATGTATACATATATATATATATATTTATTTATATATATGTATACATATATATAAATATATATATATTTATTTATATATATGTATACATATATATATTTATTTATATATATAAATATATGTATACATGTCTCACCTCATTGTCTCTCTGTCCTCAGACTCAGACGGTTACTTCCTGTTACAGCCTGATCAAACTTACAGCTTCAAGTTCGGCTTCGAGCTTCCTGCAGCCGGGTGAGTTATTGATCTGATCAGTTATTGATTTGGTGAGTTATTGATCTGATCAGTTATTGATCTGGTGAGTTATTGATCTGATCAGTTATTGATCTGGTGAGTTATTGATCTGATGAGTTATTGATCTGATCAGTTATTGATCCGATCAGTTATTGATCCGGTGAGTTATTGATCCGATCAGTTATTGATCCGGTGAGTTATTGATCTGATGAGTTATTGATCTGGTGAGTTATTGATCTGATGAGTTATTGATCTGATGAGTTATTGATGTGATCAGTTATTGATCTGATGAGTTATTGATCTGATGAGTTATTGATGTGATGAGTTATTGATCTGATGAGTTATTGATGTGATCAGTTATTGATCTGATGAGTTATTGATCTGATGAGTTATTGATGTGATGAGTTATTGATCTGATGAGTTATTGATGTGATGAGTTATTGATCTGGTCAGTTTATTGATCTGGTCAGTTATTGATCTGATCAGTTATTGATCTGGTCAGTTATTGATCTGATGAGTTATTGATCTGGTGAGTTATTGATCTGATCAGTTATTGATCTGATGAGTTATTGATCTGGTCAGTTATTGATCTGATGAGTTATTGATCTGATGAGTTATTGATCTGGTCAGTTATTGATCTGATGAGTTATTGATCTGGTGAGTTATTGATCTGATCAGTTATTGATCTGATCAGTTATTGATCTGGTCAGTTATTGATCTGATGAATTATTGATCTGGTGAGTTATTGATCTGATCAGTTATTGATCTGATGAGTTATTGATCTGGTCATTTATTGATCTGATGAGTTATTGATCTGGTGATTTATTGATCTGATGAGTTATTGATCTGATGAGTTATTGATCTGATGAGTTATTGATCTGGTGAGTTATTGATCTGGTGAGTTATTGATCTGATCAGTTATTGATCTGGTGAGTTATTGATCCTGACGTGTCCTCTGATCTGCTTCCAGCCGTCTGGTCTCGTCCTTCAAAGGGAAGTTCGGTTTCGTCCGTTACTTTGTACGAGCCGTGCTGGACCGCCCTACCCAGAATGCTTTGCAGTGTGAGAAGGAGTTTGAGGTGGAGGAGCCGCTGGACATCAACCGACCGGACCTGCTGGTAAACACACATCACATGTTCTACGATAACAATTCATATTTATGTTTTATATTTACATTTTTATATATTTATATTTTTGTTTTACATTTATATTTACATTTATATCAACTCGGAGGCTCCGTATTCTGAACTTTATTACTTCTTTCAGCTTTTAACCAGATCCACTCCTGTTCTTCCCTTTCACAATAAAAGCCCTCGACATATAATATTCGCATGCGACTAAAGTCCCAGAAAGGGATATGAAATGACTTGTTGAGTTCTACGTTTGTATTAATAGATGACCGATACTTGTGTCCTCAGGCTCCGGCTGCAGCCTCCAGACAGAAGAAGGTCACCTGCATGTTCATACCTGACGGTCAGGTGTCCATCAGCGCTCGCATCGACAGGAAGGGCTTCAGTGAGGGAGAGGAGATCAACATCAACGCCAAGTTTGAGAACACCTGTTCACGCATCGTCATGCCGAAGGCCGCCATCATCGCCAAACACTCGTACCTCGCCGGCGGACGCATCAAGGTGACGACTTCCTGTTCCTCAGCGGGACGACTTCCTGTTCCTCAGCGGGACGACTTCCTGTTCCTCAACGGGACGACTTCCTGTTCCTCCACTGACCTCGCTCTCGTGTTTTCATTTTCAGGAGTTGCGTCAGAAACTGTCGACGGTTCGAGGAAACCACATCATCTCCAACATGTGCGACGTGTGGCAGGGGAAGACCATCAGGGTCCCAAAACTGAGGCCCTCGCTGCTCGGCTGTGACATCATCAAGGTGGACTACGCCCTCATGGTGAGTCACGGCGATGACGTCGCCACAGGTCATGTGATGAGGTCATGTGATGAGGTGAGGTAACGGACGATAAGATGAGAAGAGGTATCAGATAACATGAGATCAAATATGAGATGTGACATATTAAAGTGGTTATGATGAGATATCAAGGTAGATCAAAAGTTAACCTTTAATTTAAAATGAGATTAAATACACTGAGATTACATACACTGAGATTACATACATTGGGATTAAATACACTGAGATTAAATACATTGGGATTAAATACACTGAGATTAAATACACTGGGATTAAATACTTTGAGATTAAATACTTTGAGATTAGCCGTGAACTGTCTCCACTACAGATTCTGAGATAATATAAACAAGATGAGATGTTTTTTAAATAAAGCTGACATCAAATGTTTGATACATTGATATGAGATATAAGACATGAAGCGTTCCCCCCACCTCCAGATTTACCTGCACATTCCCGGCAGTGAGAAACTGATCCTGGAGCTGCCTCTGGTCATCGGTACGATCCCGCTCAGCGGCGTCGGCAGCAGGACCAGCAGCATGAGCAGCCAGGCCGGATCCCTGAGCAGCTGGTCCTCCTTCCCCTCGGCCCCCCCCAGCTACAGTAACATCCACAGAGACCTCCGGGTGGGCGACCCCCTCACCCCTCTGCTCTGTGACTACGACGGAGGGGAGGACGAGGAGGACGAGGAGGACGAGGGGGGGCTCTTAATGAGAGCACCTGAACTGTGCTACCCTCCTCCACCAGCGTACAGCGAGGTGAGACCAGCTGACACAGTCCAGTCCGGGTCGGTTTAGTCCGTCTGTCTGTGGCTTTAAGTGGTTTACATCTGATTACATGAGATATTAAACAATATGAGATATTAAACAAAATGAGATATTAAACAATATGACATATTAAACAATATGAGACATTAAACAATATGAGACATTAAACAATATGAGATATTATACAAAATGAGATATTAAACAATATGAGATATTAAACAAACAAAATGAGATATTAAACAATATGAGATATTAAACAAACAAAATGAGATATTAAACAATATGAGATATTAAACAAAATGAGATATTAAACAAAATGAGATATAACAAAATGAGATATTAAACAAAATGAGATATTAAACAATATGAGATATTAAACAAAATGAGATATAACAATATGAGATATTAAACAAAATGAGATATTAAACAAAATGAGATATTAAACAAAATGAGATATTAAACATTATAAGATATTAAACAATATGAGATAGAAATTAAATGAAAAGATGATATTAGATATTATGAGATTAATCACATTTAGGTATGACATTCAACAAGATGTTATAAGTATATTAATAAGATAAGAGGATGAGACAAGATACAAAAATGATATCAGATGATAAAATAAGACAAGGACGTTAGATGAGATGAAATAAGATGAAACAATAGAATAAGAATAGATGGTATAATTTAAATTGGATGAGAAGATGAAATGAGATGATTGACCTGTTTGTTGTCTTCAGGTCAATCAGGACACCGTGAATCCTGCTCAGGTGGTTCAGGTCTTCTGAGGACTTCCTGTTTCAAACTGTGCCTCCGCCATGACGGAATGGACTGGACTGGAATGGAATGGAATGGACTGGACTGTCATTCTCAGGACTGCAGCACTGAGCTGCGTGACGACGTCCTGATGACTGTGTCCTTTCCTGATTGCTCAACAGAGTCTTGTCAATGACTCAGCGGTTTCCTGTCAGTGACTCAGCAGATTACTGATTATCAACAGTTTGTTGTCAGTGACTAAGCATTTCTTGACAATGAGTCAGTAGTTTACTAATGACTCAGCAGTTCCTTGTCAGTGACAAAGGAACAATGACTCAACGTGTTTTCACACTTTATTTAATGGATTTTGTTGTGACTCAGTTGAATGGTTGTTTTTCTACTACACTGACAGGAAGTTACAATTGTGTATATATATATATATATATATATATATATATATATGATGTAAATAAGAGCACATGTATATTTTTTTACTTAATCAATAAATCAGAGTCAAGTTGAAACATTAAATGTGTCGGTGTGTTTGACTGAGGATACTAATTTAATGCATCAACATGTAAGAGTTTATAACACGTACAGATACTACAGATCTATGTTGTTTTGTGTGTAATAATGTTTTTTTTGTTATTCTTTTATATTGGTGAGTACTTTTACTTTTGATATATTTTGTTGATAATTGTACTGTAACTGAAGTAAAGGACCTGAAGAAGTGGAAGTAGTTGTTCCTGACTGACGTTTTGAAGACTCCAGTTTGTTGTTTTGTCCGTCGCCATCTTGTTCTTTTGCAACCAGTGAACAGGAAGTGACCATATTTGGACTGAGGAGTGACATAGAGATGCCGTATATCAAATAATTGAATCAGCTAAATCAATTGAGCAGCTCATTATAATTTTTCTTATTGTGACAAATATGTCAGTTTAAAAGCCCAATGGACATATCTGTCACAGTTATTTTCATAACTTTTTATTAGGGCTGGGCAAGTTAACGCGTTATCGCATTCATTAATTAACGCTGACAATTATTTTACAGCTTCTTATCACCCTCTATGTACCAACATACATTTATAACTAATACCACACATATTATGGCTAATGCCGTGGTTACGACAGGGAATACAAACCAATGGGTGTGTATTGGACGGAATGTTCAGAGCTAGAGTGAGGAGCTGGAAAATTATTCTCTAATTTTTCCAAACAAGTTGCTCTCATTCCCACAATGTTTACTCTTCATTCACCAGCTTTGGTTAAAACGTAGGAAATGTTGTGCCGGTCGCAGACACGCGTCTCTGGAATCCATCAGACTCCAACCAACTGCTCCACTAGTCTCCACGTTAAATCTGAACACTCGTTTCTCAAAGAAAGCAGACGGAACCAGTTTAGCATCCTGCCCTGAAACAGAGGGTTAAAGCAACTCTGTGGTGTCTACCTGTCCATCAGCGTGTAGCCCCGCCCCTAAATCATCCCCTGCTTTATGGTGTGTTTGACTCTAAATGGAGCATAATGTACTAAATGAACATCATGCTGTATTGAAGAAGACTGTAAACTAGAGATTGAGACCATAAACTCATGTTTACAATGTTTACTGAGGGAATAAATCAAGAGAGAAGTAGAGTCATTTTAGACTAGACTTCTATACAACCAGAGGAGTCGCCCCCTGATGGACACTAGAGAGAATGCAGCTTTAACACGTGAAGAACAGCAGAACTTTTTAGAACTGGAGGTTGCCGTTGTTACATAACGATCCCTGTAAACATAAATTCTTCATATTAGGAGTATGTATAAAGTGGTGTGTTAAAGTTCAGATATCAGCCTGATGTGGTAAAAATAGGACATTTTGTAGAATCATTTTATTGTATATTTAAAAACATTCAGAAAGGGAAGAAGACGCTTTTAGAGATTTAGTTTTTTCGTCACACTTTGATTCTCAATCCTCCTGGAATTACTGAAAGTGAGAGAGAGAGTGTGAGTGAGTGAGTGAGTGAGTGAGTGAGTGAGTGAGTGAGTGAGAAAGAGAGAGAGAGAGAGAGAGAGAGAGAGAGAGTAATCTGACTTTGTTGTTTACGCCGACTATTAATGTCTCAGTCGCCTCTCACACTCTTCTTCTTCTTCTATTTATTTTAGAGCTGCAGGACATCTTCACTCTGATTGGTCAGAAGTTGCTGCCAGGGTGCGTGTGATTGGTCGAAGCCTATTCAGCGCTCAGATTCCTCTTTCTGTGTCTACTTTTAGAATTGGCGCGCTAATGCTTACGTTAGTGCTGCAGACGGACAGGAGGTCAAAGGTCATGGCATGCTGTAGTCCAGCACTCACTTTAACGAGTGACAAGTGAACACACCACGTTTAGTTTAACTCAGGATGGAGGTTCCAAGAACAGGAAGCAGGTTTCCAAAAACAAATTGTAACTGTAGAGGTGGGATTTAATTCTGTTGACCTAAGACCAGCGAGGACGGGAACCTGAGACACTGTAAAACACTCTGAGACACTTTGAGACACTCAGAGTGTTTTAAGGTGTCTCACAGTGTCTTAAAATGTCTCAGAGACACCTTAAGACACTAAGACACTTTGTACTATACTAAACTTTGACTTTTTTTTGACATACTATAAACTTTTTACTTTTTTCGACATACTATATTATGACTTTTTTGACAGTTTTCGACAGGCTATACTATGACCGTTTTTTTACTTTTTTTGACATACTATACTATGACTCTTTTGACATACTATACTGTGACTTTTTTTTTGAGACATATTAAGACAGCGGTTCTCAACTAGTGACCCTGGTTAAGTTGAGAGCAGGGTTGCCTTTCAATCAGAGGGTTGTCGGTTTGATCCCTGGCTGCTGTTCAGCTAGTTTAAAGTCATTCTGTCCTTGAGGAGGACATGCTATACTTTGATTACTTTTTTCGACATGCTATATTATGACTGTTTTCTACATGCTATAAATATGACTTTTTATAGACATACTATGCCAGTAGTTCTCAACTGGTGTCTGTGGATAAGTGGAGAGCAGAGCTGCCTTTCAATCAGAAGGTTGCTGGTTCAATCCCTGGTTCCTGCTCTGTTAGTATCGTGTCAATGTGTCCTTCAGCAAGACATTTAATTACTATTACTTTTTTTAGACATGCTATACTATGACTGTTTTTTTTCACTGTTTTCGACATGCTATACTATTCCTTTTTTTGACATACTATACTATGACTTTTTTGACATACTAAGCCAGTGGTTCTCAACTAATGACCCTGGTTAAGTGGAGATCAGGGCTGTCTTTCAATCAGAGGGTCCTCGGTTTGATCCCCGGCTGAAGCTCAGCTAGTTTGAAGTCATTCTGTCCTTGAGGAGGACATGCTATACTATGACTGTTTTTCACTTTTTTCAACATACTATGACTGTTTTTTTCTTTTTTTTCGACATACTATACTATGACTGTTTTTTTTACTTTTTTCAACATGCAATACTATGACTTTTTTTTGTTTTTTCGACATGCTATACTATGACTGTTTTTTTCATTTTTTTCAACATACTATACTATGACTGTTTTTTTGACATGCTATACTATGACTGTTTTTTTCACTTTTTTCAACATACTATACTATGACTGTTTTTTTGACATGCTATACTATGTTTTTTTCCTCACCTTTTTAAACATGCTATACTATGACTGTTTTTTTCTTTTTTTAGACATGCTATACTATGACTGTTTTCAACATGCTATACTATGACCGTTTTTCCCTTTTTTAGACATGCTATACTATGACCGTTTTTTTCACTTTTTTCGACATGCTATACTATAACTGTTTTTTTCCACTTTTAGACATGTTATACTATGACTGTTTTCAACATGCTATACTATGACCGTTTTTCACTTTTTTCGACATGCTATACTATGACTGTTTTTTGGATTTTTTTCAACATCCTATACTATGACCGTTTTTCACTTTTTTCGACATGCTATACTATGACTGTTTTCAACATGCTATACTATGACCGTTTTTCACTTTTTTCGACATGCTATACTATGACTGTTTTCAACATGCTATACTATGACCGTTTTTCACTTTTTTCAACATGCTATACTATGACCGTTTTTCACTTTTTTCGACATGCTATACTATGACTGTTTTCAACATGCTATACTATGACCGTTTTTCACTTTTTTCGACATGCTATACTATGACTGTTTTTTTCACTTTTTTCGACATGCTATACTATGACTGTTTTCAACATGCTATACTATGACCGTTTTTCACTTTTTTCGACATGCTATACTGACTGTTTTTTTCACTTTTTTCAACATGCTATACTATGACTGTTTTCAACATGCTATACTATGACCGTTTTTCCCTTTTTTCGACATGCTATACTATGACCGTTTTTCCCTTTTTTCGACATGCTATACTATGACCGTTTTTTTCACTTTTTTAGACATACTATGACTGTTTTTTTCGACATGCTATACTATGACTGTTTTTTTTGACATGCTATACTATGACTGTTTTTCACTTTTTTCAACATGCAATACTATGACATTTTTTTGTTTTTTCGACATACTATACTATGACTGTTTTTTTCGACATGCTATACTATGTTTTTTTTCCTCACTTTTTTAAACATACTATGACTGTTTTTTTCACTTTTTTCGACATGCTATACTATGACTGTTTTTTTCACTTTTTTCGACATGCTATACTATGACTGTTTTTTTCACTTTTTTCGACATGCTATACTATGACTGTTTTTTTCACTTTTTTCGACATGCTATACTATGACTGTTTTTTTCACTTTTTTCGACATGCTATACTATGACTGTTTTTTTCACTTTTTTCGACATGCTATACTATGACTGTTTTCAACATGCTATACTATGACCGTTTTTCACTTTTTTCGACATGCTATACTATGACTGTTTTCAACATGCTATACTATGACCGTTTTTCACTTTTTTCAACATGCTATACTATGACTGTTTTTCACTTTTTTCGACATGCTATACTATGACTGTTTTTTCAACATACTATGACTGTTTTTTTCTTTTTTTCGACATACTATACTATGACTGTTTTCAACATGCTATACTATGACCGTTTTTCACTTTTTTAGACATACTATAACTGTTTTTTTCACTTTTTTCGACATGCTATACTATGACTGTTTTCAACATGCTATACTATGACCGTTTTTCACTTTTTTCGACATGCTATACTATGACTGTTTTTTTCACTTTTTTCAACATGCTATACTATGACTGTTTTCAACATGCTATACTATGACTGTTTTCAACATGCTATACTATGACCGTTTTTCCCTTTTTTCGACATGCTATACTATGACCGTTTTTTTCACTTTTTTAGACATACTATGACTGTTTTTTTCGACATGCTATACTATGACTGTTTTTTTTGACATGCTATACTATGACTGTTTTTTTTGACATGCTATACTATGACTGTTTTTCACTTTTTTCAACATGCAATACTATGACATTTTTTTGTTTTTTCGACATGCTATACTATGACTGTTTTTTTGACATGCTATACTATGACTGTTTTTTTCGACATACTATACTATGACTGTTTTTTTCGACATGCTATACTATGTTTTTTTTCCGACATACTATACTATGACTGTTTTTTTCGACATGCTATACTATGTTTTTTTTCCTCACTTTTTTAAACATACTATGTTTTTTTCACTTTTTTCGACATGCTATACTATGACTGTTTTTTTCACTTTTTTCGACATGCTATACTATGACTGTTTTCAACATGCTATACTATGACCGTTTTTCACTTTTTTCAACATGCTATACTATGACTGTTTTTTGGATTTTTTTCAACATCCTATACTATGACCGTTTTTCACTTTTTTAGACATGCTATACTATGACCGTTTTTGACATATTATGACTGTTTTTTTCGACATACTATACTATTACTTTTTTTCCACTTTTTTCAACATGCTATACTATGACTTTGTTACATACTATATTATGACTTTTAAACTTCTTTTGACATACTATACTATGACTTTTTGTGACATACTATGACTTTTTTTTTACATACTATATTCTTACTTTTTTACTTTTTTCGACACACTATATACTGACTTTTTTTGACATACTATACTTTGACTTTTTTATTTATTACTGTAACGGGTGTAGTAAGGACCCAGGAGCAGTACAACAAACACCAGGGATGATTTGAATCAAAGCTTTAATTTCTTCGTAACACACAACAGGTTGAATCTTCACAGGAATACAGCAGCAGGCTCTCGTGGTTGGGGACAGATGGCTGAGTGAATTACCTGGGCAGAGGCAAGGCGGGGTGGTCCAAGACAGGCAGGGTCGGTAACGGGAAATCAGTCCAAAGGGAAACGCTGGAAGGTCTTGCATGGAAGCGGAGAACGATCTGTCAGTGAGTGTGTGTGAGAGACTGGGGTCTAAATAGTAGGTGCAGCAGAGCGAGCAGGTGAGAGTGATGAGCTGATGAGGAGGGTGAGACTAACAGGTGCACTGAATGAGCTGATTAGGTGAGTGAGAGATAGAGTGACAGGAGAGAAGGGGCAGAGCGGTGACAGAACCCCACCCTCAAGGGACGGCTCCAGAAGTCCCAAAAAACAAAACACAAAAATAAAAACATAAACGTCTCTCCAGGGAGGGCGGTGGGGGCCCGGAGGAGGGTTAGAACTCCTCCGAGGCCTCCGAGTCAGAGTCCGCAGCCGGGTGGGTGGAGGGGGTCTGGCGGTAGGGTTCCTTTGCCCTGGAGGAAGGGCCCTCATAGCCCGCACAGGGAACCTGCTGGGTCCTTCTGGCAGGCGTCTTGGTCCTGGATGGTTGTTCTGGGTGCTGCTGATGAAACCGGGCTGTGGTTCGGGGGTCGGAGATGTTACGAGCCGGCACCCATTGCCTCTCTTCCGGACCGTATCCTTCCCAGTCGACCAGGTACTGAAGACCTCGCCCCCAGCAGCGGGAGCGAAGCAGGCGATGAACCGTGTAGACAGGGCCTCCTTCAACGATGCGAGGGGGCGGAGTAGGAGGAACAACTGGCACCAATGGACTCTCCTGGACAGGTTTGACCTTGGATACATGGAATGTGGGGTGGATGTGCATGGCTTTGGGGAGCTTGAGCCTCACTGCCGCCGGGTTGATGATCCTCTCGATCTCGAAAGGCCCGATGAATCTAGGGCCCAGTTTTCTGGACTCCACCCGCAAGGGTAGGTCCCGAGTCGACAACCACACCCTCTGACCCACCTGGTAGATGGGGGCTGGAGTGCGGTGTCGATTAGCCGCTGTTGCGTAGCAGTCGGCAGGAATCCGGGAGACCAAGCAGCGGAGGGCTGTTTCCATCTCCTGGTTCTTCCTCTCCGTCTGGCCGTTGGATTGGGGGTGAAACCCAGAGGACAGACTGATGGTGGCCCCCAGCAGAGCGCAGAATTCTCTCCAGAAGATGGAGGTGAACCGAGGACCTCGGTCAGAGACTACGTCGACTGGAATCCCATGCAAGCGGAAGATGTGCTGGGATATGAGTTCTGCAGTCTCTTTAGGAGACGGGAGTTTGGGCAGAGGAATAAAATGGGCCATCTTGCTAAATCTGTCGACCACTGTCAGGATGGCAGTGTGGCCCTCAGATGGTGGTAGCCCAGTGACAAAGTCCAGGGAGATGTGGGACCACGGACGATGAGGCACTGGGAGAGGCTGTAGGAGGCCGGCTGGAGACTGGTGAGAAGGCTTGTGTTGATTGCAGACTGGGCAGGCATTGATGAATTCCTTGGTGTCCTCGTTGAGCGAGACCCACCAGAAGCGCTGCCGAAGAGCGTCCTGGATCCTTTGGATACCCGGGTGGCAGGTAAATTTAGAGGAGTGGGCCCACTGGAGGATGTCGGACCGAAGGCCCTGAGGGACGAACAGACGGTTAGGAGGGCATGCGCTGGGACCGGCTTGACCCCTAGTCGCGGCCCTCACTGACTCCTCAATGTCCCAGGTGAGGACAGCTACTTGGCAGGAGGCAGGAAGGATGGACGAGGAGACAGAGGTAGGTTCCTCCTCCCCCTGGAACTGATGGGAAAGGGCATCAGGCTTGACATTGCGGGACCCGGGGCGATAGGAGAGCGTGAAGTGGAACCGTGTGAAGAATAACGACCACCGGGCCTGTCGGGAATTGAGTCTCTTGGCTGTGTGGATGTACTCCAGGTTCTTATGGTCGGTCCAAACCAGAAATGGGAGCTTGGTCCCCTCCAACCAATGCCGCCACTCTTCCAGGGCCAGCTTCACTGCTAGTAGTTCACGGTTACCAATGTCATAGTTTGTCTTGGCGGGGGAAAGCCGACGCGAGAAAAAGGCGCAGGGATGGAGCTTTTGGTCAGTGGCTGAGCGCTGGGACAGAACACCCCCAACCCCTATGTCGGAGGCATCCACCTCCACCACAAATTGTCTGTCCGGATCCGGGACTTGGAGGATGGGTGCTGAGATGAACCTGGACTTCAGGTTCTGGAAAGCCTCTTCAGCTACAGAGGTCCACAGGAAAGGGATCTTGGAAGAGGTGAGGGCAGTGAGTGGGGAAGCGACCGCTCTGTAATTCCTGATGAACCTCCGATAGAAATTGGCGAACCCCAGGAAACATTGAAGTTGCTTGCGAGAGTTAGGGACAGGCCAGGTAGTGACGGCAGCAACCTTAGCGGGGTCCATCTGGATGCTGCCCCGGGAAACGATATATCCCAGGAATGAAACCGTGGGAACATGAAACTCGCATTTCTCCGCCTTCGCAAACAGGGAGTTCTCCAGGAGGCGTTGAAGCACGGACTGGACGTGGTGCACATGTTCCTCTTGGTTCTTGGAGAAGATCAAGATGTCGTCGAGGTAGAAGAATACGTGCCGGTCCAACATGTCTTGGAGCACATCGTTAACCAGTGCCTGGAAGATGGCGGGGGCATTGGTTAAGCCAAAGGGCATCACAAGGTATTCGTAATGTCCTATAGGTGTATTGAATGCCATCTTCCACTCATCCCCTTCTCTGATCCTGACCAGGTGATAGGCGTTGTGGAGGTCAAGCTTGGAGAAGATGGTGGCTTCTTAAAGTAGCTCGAAGGCCGTCGCGATGAGTGGCAAGGGGTACCGGTTCTTAATCGTGATTTCATTTAGGCCCCGGTAGTCGATGCAGGGTCTGAGAGTCTTGTCTTTCTTTTCCACAAAGAAGAATCCAGCCCCTGCGGGAGAAGACGAGGGGCGTATGAGACCGAAAGCCAGGGAATCATTAATATAATTGTCCATCGCTTCTCTTTCAGGAGCCGACAGGGAATAAAGGCACCCCTGAGGTAGGAACGTACCAGGATGGAGGTCGATGGCACAATCATACGGACGGTGGGGAGGCAGAGACATGGCCCTGGACTTGTTGAAAACCTCCTTAAAGTCCAAGTATTCTGCGGGAACCCCCGTAAGTTCAGGCATGGAATTGGTGAGCACGGGACCTCGTGGAACGGCGGCTTGCTTCAGGCAGACTAGATGACAGGACGGGCTCCAACCCCAAAAAACCCCGGAGTCCAGTCGATGTGAGGATTGTGTCGACGCAGCCAGGGGTATCCCAGAATGAGGGGGTGGTGAGGGGTTTGCAGGATGTGGAAGCTGATGGTCTCGTGGTGGTTGCCGGACAGCAGCATGTGAACCGGAACGGTTTGGTGCGTTACTGTCCCCAGAAGATGACCGTCCAGGGCGCTGGCTGGAACAGCCTGGGGAAGAGGTATCCGGTCGATCCCCAACTGTGTCACGAGTTCCTCGTCCATGATGGACGCGTCTGCTCCAGAATCCAGGAAGGTAGAAATCGTATGGGAAGACCCGGTCAATAGTAGCTGGGCGTGGAAAAGTGCTCGTTGAGAGGCGGAGGGTCTGGAAACTGCTCGGCTCACCAGTATTTCCCTTCTTGCTGGCGAGCCCGGGCTTTTAACGAGCAATTGTGAACAAAATGACCCGCCTGGCCCCTGACTTGACTGTTCCCGGCGCTTTGCCAGCCACCTGACCTGGATGCGGCGATCCACTCTGGAGGTTACCTCAATAAGTCCGTCCAGAGATGTGGGTAGCTCGAACATGACAGATCGGTGGCCCTGCTGGAGCCTCATTAGCCCTCCGGTGACGTCCGGTCCCATGGACACCACTCCGAAAACCTTGCGTAGTTTGGCGGAGAAGGACCGGAAGGAAGCACAGGCAGGATTACGGCGATCCCATTCCGCCGTTCCCCACAAGGTGAGCTCTCCCCGTCAGGTGGTTGATAGTAAACGCCACCCTGGCATCTTCAGACACAAAGGTGCGGGGCTGCAACGCAAACAGGATGGAACAGTTCGTAAGGAATGCGTTGCAACCCTCAGGATCCCCAGCGTAATGTTCAGGCTCCTCCACCCGGGGCTCCGAGACCGCCGTAGAAACAGCTGGAAACATTTCCGAGAGGACCAGAGCAGGTGACGGAGACGCCACCGCGTTGGTCTGAGCTGTGGCTGCCGCGAGTTGCCGTACCTGGTCAATCAAAGTGGTGAGAACCTGGTTCTGATTCGCCAGGTTGTGGCTAACCTTGGCGGTGTTGGTGACCACCATGGTCTCGGTTCGCTGCATCGTCTCTTTGATCGCCTCGAGCCGGGCCCGTGCTGTGGTGCCGTCTGCTGGATCCATGTTATGGCCAGATCGTACTGTAACGGGTGTAGTAAGGACCCAGGAGCAGTACGACAAACACCAGGGATGATTTGAATCGAAGCTTTAATTTCTTCGTAACACACAACAGGTTGAATCTTCACAGGAATACAGCAGCAGGCTCTCGTGGTCGGGGACAGATGGCTGAGTGAATTACCGGGGCAGAGGCAAGGCGGGGTGGTCCAAGACAGGCAGGGTCGGTAACGGGGAACCAGTCCAAAGGAAAACGCTGGAAGGTCTTGCATGGAAGCGGAGAACGATCTGGCAGTGAGTGTGTGTGAGACTAAGGTCAAACAGTAGGTGCAGCAGAGAGAGCAGGTGAGAGTGATGAGCTGATGAGGAGGGTGAGCGATAGAGTGACAGGAGAGAAGGGCAGAGCTGTGACACTTTTGACATACTATACTATGACTTTTTTACTTCTTTCTTCTTTCGACATACTATACTATGACTTTTAAACTTCTTTCGACATACTATGTACTATGACTTTTAACTTTTTACACATACTATATTATGACTTGTTTACTTCTTTCGACATACTATACTATGACATTACATTTACATTACATTACATTACATTACAGTCATTTAGCAGACGCTTTTATCCAAAGCGACTTACAATAAGTGGATCAACATTGGTAATCAAAAGAACTACTAGTCACCAGAAGTCATAAGTACATTTCCTTTTCCAAACAAGCATCTAAGAGCCTGAAGCAGAGCATAACTCAGAGCCAAAGTACAGAAACAAGAGAAACAGTTAGTGCTATAAGTAATACGAATACAATAAGTGCAACAAGCTAGTATGAAAACAATAAACGCTGAGTGGAAGGCTCAGGGTAGCACTTCCTGAAGAGGAGGGTTTTCAGTCTGATGAAAGATGGGCAGCGACTCTGCTGTCCTGACGTCAGTGGGAAGTTCATTCCACCACTGTGGGTCCAGGACAGAAAACAGCCGACCTTTTTACTTCTTTCGACATACTATACTATGACTTTTTACACATACTATATTATGACTTGTTTACTTCTTTCGACATACTATACTATGACTTTTTACACATACTATATTATGACTTGTTTACTTCTTTCGACATACTATACTATGACTTTTAAACTTCTTTCGACATACCATACTATGACTTTTTTTTTACTTTTTACACATACTATATTATGACTTTTTAAACCAGATTAGTGACCAAAGTCCAGTCATATTTTAACATTTTTAACTGAAATACATGAAGAAGCTGTTAAACTTTCTGAAATACGTTTCACTACGTTTCATTTGTAATTGATTCATGGTGAACTTTTCTAAATGATTTGCCACTTAAATAAAACACGTATGAACACGTCTTTAACTTGTCATGTAGCTGAAGTTTATTTTTCAACAAACAAACAGAAACTTTTTTCACATAACGGAGATTAAAACACATAAAACATTGATAGAAAATCTTAAAAAACTTGGGGCGAATAAATGCTGATGAGTCGTATTCAACTCAATGTTCATTCATTCACTCACTCACTCCCTCATTCACTCACAAACTCACTCACTCACTCATTGAGTTTCGTCCGTTTATAAAACTGTTGCTGGACGGGTTTATTTCAGCTGTAAAAAGTGACAGAATGCTGCTGATGAGATGTGTTGAATGTGTTGAGTGTGTTTCAGTAAATAGCCTCGTCCATGTTCTCATCACTGTCTCCTCCGAACTCCTCCCCGTTATCAAAGTAGGACATGATGTAATCCGTCTCCTGCAGACACAAAACAGGAAGAATTCATATTCATTGTTTTAATAAATATTTATTGTGCTGTGTATTGTTTGAACAGGTTATTGTTATGTTTCTATAAATTAACTCATTTATCTATTTTATGTAAAATAGTTTATTATTAACATTCACTTCATGATGTAAAATAATAATATAATTAAACTCTGATTCTATCAGTGACCACCAGACCCTGTTCTCTAATTTCACACTTTAACGTTTATTTACATCTTAAATATCAAATACTTCTGTAAAATGTATCCGTCACTTTTAGAAATACGTCTGAGTTGATGCAGACTTGTTAAGGTGGACGTCTGAGTTAATGCAGACTTGTTAAGGTGGACGTCTGAGTTAATGCAGACTTGTTAAGGTGGACGTCTGAGTTAATGCAGACTTGTTAAGGTGGATGTCTCAGTTAATGCAGACTTGTTAAAGTGGACGCCTGAGTTAATGCAGACTTGTTAAGGTGGACGCCTGAGTTAATGCAGACTTGTTAAGGTGGACGTCTGAGTTGATGCAGACTTGTTAAAGTGGACGTCTGAGTTGATGCAGACTTGTTAAGGTGGACGCCTGAATTAATGCAGACTTGTTAAGGTGGACGCCTGAGTTAAAGCAGACTTGTTAAGGTGGACGCCTGAGTTAATGCAGACTTGTTAAGGTGGACGCCTGAGTTGATTCTGACTTAAGGTGGACGTCTGAGTTGATTCATGATGTCTCACCTCCTCGAACTCTTCCTCGTCGTACTCCTCCTCTCCCTCAGCCTCCTCCTCCTCCTGCTTCTTCTTCTTCTCCTCTCCCTCCTCCTCCTCCTCCGAGCTCTGCTGCTCCTCCTTCTTCTGCAGAGTCTAACACAGAAAACAGGGTTAAGGTGGAAATGTTTCTTTAAGAGCTCTAATAGAGGATAATAAAGGATCAGGATTGGTTGACTGTTGAGCTCTGCTCTCTGATTGGAGGACAGGGATCAGCTGGTGTCCGTGTGTCTCACCTCCAATTTGAGCAGCACTTCCTCTTTTTCTTTCACTTTCTTCTTCTTCTTCTTCTGTCCCGACTGAAGTGTGTCAGAGTGGCTGACCGCTGCTGAGACACCTGACAGACACAGAACAGGACGACACACCCACAGTCATCAATACAGAGTACTGCGTGTACTCAGAGTACTGTGTGTACTCACCGTCTCTTGAAGGTTTTTTTACTCTGAGTTCTTTTGGGAATTTTTTCCAGACTGAAACAAGAAAATATTTTATATAATGATTATTATATATAATCTATATACATATATATACATATATGTATATAGATTATTGTCTGACCTGGATTCCAGTCCGTCAGTCCGTCCGTCTGCTCGTTGCTGTGATATTTGTCAGAGTATCTCTCCACATCTGGACAGGAAACACAGGATGAAGACTTTCACAATAAAAGTGTTGATTGATCATCTGATCCAGGATTTGCTGTGTGTGTGTGTGTGTGTGTGTGTGTGAGACCTCTCCGTGCAGCAGCTGGCTGGATGTAGAAGGGCAGAGTCTTCATGGCTCCTCTGAACTCCTGTTTGAGAGCCAACAGATACTCTGCCTCCTCTCCACCTGTCAGGGGGAGGGGCTTCTGCTCCATCACCTGAACACACACAGAGTCACGACATGAGAACAGTGATGGCACAAACATGACATCACACATGAACAAGTCACATGACTGGTGTTTCTTTACAAGTGTCTCCATTAAATGAGTCTGTGATCACACAAATAAAACACATGCTGATTTCTTCTCTCATTGTGTCACTGACCACCTTACTCACATGGTGTGATGTCATGTGTCATGTCATGGTGTGACGTCATGTGTCATGTCATGGTGTGATGTCATGATGTCATGATGTCATGGTGTGATGTCATGGTGTGATGTCATGTGTCATGTCATGGTGTGACGTCATGATGTGATGTCATGGTGTGACGTCATGATGTCATATCATGGTGTGATGTTATGATGTCATGGTGTGATGTCATGACGTCATGGTGTGATGTCATGGTGTGATGTTATGATGTCATGGTGTGATGTCATGACGTCATGGTGTGATGTCATGGTGTGATGTCATGGTGTGACGTCATGATGTCATGGTGTGATGTCATGGTGTGATGTCATGATGTCATGTCATGGTGTGATGTCATGATGTGATGTCATGGTGTGATGTCATGACGTCATGGTGTGATGTCATGATGTCATGTCATGGTGTGATGTCATGATGTCATGATGTGATGTCATGATGTCATGGTGTGATGTCATGATGTCATGTCATGGTGTGATGTCATGATGTCATGGTGTGATGTCATGATGTGATGTCATGACGTCATGATGTCATGGTGTGATGTCATGGTGTGATGTCATGATGTCATGTCATGGTGTGATGTCATGGTGTGATGTCATGTCATGGTGTGATGTCATGGTGTGATGTCATATCGTGATGTCATGGTGTCATGATGTGATGTCATCATGTCATGTGTGATGTCATGATGTGATGTCATGATGTCATGGTGTGATGTCATGGTGTGATGTCATGGTGTGATGTCATGGTGTGATGTCATGTCATGATGTGACGTCATGATGTGCTACACTGATCCATCATCATGAGTCTGGATCACATGATGCTCGACAGTAAACGGACGCTTGCTTGTGTGTGTGAGTGTCTCACAGGAAACAGAGGTGTAGGTTGTTGTATTGATGGAGGTAAACTGTCTCCTCTGTTGATGCCAACTGCCTCCACACTGAAACTCATCATCCTCCGACCACGCCCACCTGCTCGACCCGCCATCACACCTGGACCGGGTCAGACTGGACCAGGTCTAGTCAGACTGGACCGGGTGGACCAGCAGCTGGTTGGAGGTGAATCTGGATCCTGACAGAACATACGTAGAAAAGATGAAACGTTATTGAATGGAGCATTTTATCTAGTTAATTCAAATTAAACCAGAGTTAATAAAGGTAACCAGTCAAGGTAACCAGTTATGGTAACCAGTTAGAGTTAACCAAGGTAAGCAGTGAAGGTAACCAGTCAAGGTAACCAGTTGATTCAGTTCACCATAACCAAAACATTCCCTGGACACTAATGAGGTGTGATTAAATACATGAAACACTGAATGACTGATATAACGTTAGTGTATAACGTTATATACTATATACGTTATACATTAACGTTATATACTAACGTTAGTGTATAACGTTAATGTACAACGTTAGTTAAGAGCAAGTGGCGGACCGTCTGTTGATAAATTATCATTTTGCTCGACAGAATCCAGGTCGTTGCGATCCATAAATATATTTCATGAATATATGTATGAAATATATTCATACATATATTTATGTGTGTATAGATGTGTATAGATGTGTGTATAGATGTATAGATGTGTGTATAGATGTGTGTATAGATGTATAGATGTGTGTATAGATGTGTGTATAGACGTGTATAGATGTGTGTATAGATGTGTGTATAGACGTGTATAGATGTGTGTATAGATGTGTGTATAGACGTGTATAGATGTGTGTATAGGTGTATAGCCGTGTGTATAGATGTATAGATGTGTGTACATTACATTACATTACAGTCATTTAGCAGACGCTTTTATCCAAAGCGACTTACAATTCAGTATCTATCTACACACCGTAGGCGCAGCTACGGGAGCATTTTTTTCTGGGGTTAAGTGTCTTGCTCAAGGACACATTGACATGAGACTAGCTGGATTTGAAAGGCGGCCCTGCTTTCCACTTAGCCACGGTCACCCATGTGTATAGATGTGTGTATAGGTGTATAGACGTGTGTATAGATGTGTGTATAGATGTATAGACGTGTGTATAGATGTGTGTATAGATGTGTGTATAGATGTATAGATGTGTGTATAGATGTATAGATGTGTGTATAGATGTATAGATGTGTGTATAGACGTGTGTATAGATGTGTGTATAGACGTGTGTATAGATGTGTGTATAGATGTGTGTATAGATGTATGTATAAATGTGTATAGATGTGTGTATAGATGTGTGTATAGATGTATAGATGTGTGTATAGATGTGTGTATAGATGTATAGATGTGTGTATAGATGTATAGATGTGTGTATAGATGTATAGATGTGTGTATAGAGGTATAGATGTGTGTATAGAGGTATAGATGTGTATAGATGTGTGTATAGATGTATAGATGTGTGTATAGACGTGTGTATAGATGTATAGATGTGTGTATAGATGTGTATAGATGTGTGTATAGATGTGTATAGATGTGTGTATAGATGTGTGTATAGATGTGAATAAATGTGTGTATAGATGTGTATGAATGTGTGTATAGATGTATAGATGTGTGTATAGACGTGTGTATAGATGTGTGTATAGATGTATAGATGTGTGTATAGGTGTGTATAGATGTGTATAGATGTGTGTACAGATGTATAGATGTGTATAGATGTGTGTATAGATGTATAGATGTGTGTATAGATGTGCGTATAGATGTATAGATGTGTGTATAGATGTGTGTATAGATGTATAGATGTGTGTATAGATGTGGGTGACCGTGGCTAAGTGGAGAGCAGGGCTGCCTTTCAATCAGAGGGTCGGCAGTTCGATCCCCGGCTCCTGCTCTGCTAGTCTCATGTCAATGTGTCCTTGAGCAAGACACTTAACCCCAAAAATTGCTATACGGTGTATAGATAGATACTGAATTGTAAGTCGCTTTGGATAAAAGCGTCTGCTAAATGACCGTAATGAATGAATGATGTGTGTATAGATGTGTGTATAGACGTGTGTATAGACGTGTGTATAAATGTGTGTATAGACGTGTGTATAAATGTGTGTATAGATGTATAAATGTGTGTATAGATGTATAGATGTGTGTATAGATGTGTGTATAGACGTGTGTATAGACGTGTGTATAGACGTGTGTATAGATGTATAGATGTGTGTATAGGTGTATAGGTGTGTATAGATGTGTGTACAGATGTATAGATGTGTGTATAGATGTGTGTATAGATGTGTAGATGTATAGATGTGGGTGACCGTGGCTAAGTGGAGAGCAGGGCTGCCTTTCAATCAGAGGGTCGGCAGTTCGATCCCCGGCTCCTGCTCTACTAGTCTCATGTCAATGTGTCCTTGAGCAAGACACTTAACCCCAAAAATTGCTCCCGTTAGGGTTAGGTGGCTGCGTCTACGGTGTATAGATAGATACTGAATTGTAAGTCGCTTTGGATAAAAGCGTCTGCTAAATGACCGTAATGAATGATGTGTGTATAGACATGTGTATAGATGTGTGTATAGATGTGTGTATAGATGTATAGATGTGTGTATAGATGTGTGTATAGACGTGTGTATAGATGGATAGATGTATAGATGTGTGTATAGATGTGTGTATAGACGTGTGTATAGATGTGTGTATAGATGTATAGATGTGTGTATAGATGTGTGTATAGACGTGTGTATAGACGTGTGTATAGATGTATAGACGTGTGTATAGATGTGTGTATAGATGTATAGATGTGTGTATAGACGTGTGTATAGACGTGTGTATAGATGTATAGATGTGTGTATAGACGTGTGTATAGATGTGTGTATAGATGTATAGACGTGTGTATAGATGTATAGATGTGTGTATAGACGTGTGTATAGACGTGTGTATAGATGTATAGATGTGTGTATAGACGTGTGTATAGACGTGTGTATAGATGTATAGACGTGTGTATAGACGTGTGTATAGACGTGTGTATAGATGTATAGACATGTGTATAGATGTGTGTATAGATGTATAGATGTGTGTATAGACGTGTGTATAGATGTATAGATGTGTGTATAGATGTATAGATGTGTGTATAGACGTGTGTATAGATGTATAGATGTGTGTATAGATGTGTGTATAGACGTGTGTATAGATGTATGTATAGACGTGTGTATAGATGTATAGATGTGTGTATAGATGTATAGATGTGTGTATAGATGTATAGATGTGTGTATAGATGTATGTATAGATGTATAGATGTGTGTACAGACGTGTGTATAGATGTATAGATGTGTGTATAGACCAAGGTTATTATAGTTTTTATTTTTATTTCGTTTTGACTTTTTGTTTTCAGTTTCAGTTTAGTTTGAATTAGTTTTTAAAGCAGGTTTGCTAGTTTAGTTTAGTTTCTGAAAATGCTTAGTTTGAGTTTAGTTTGTATTAGTTTCAGTATTAGTTTTAGTCTTTACTATGCAACAGACCAAGTAAATCTGATTGACGGGACTTTTACACTCTGTGGTTTGCACTTGATACAGAGCAACATAACGCATGTTAGGCCGTGTTCTGTAGCGCCACACAGCGGATACAGAGAGCGGTGCAGTCCAGTGACGTCACGGTGAGGTTCTGACTCTGCATCAATCAGATCTACAAATATATGAACCCAATAGAGAAGCTTACATCACCATTCAACAGGCAGCTTGACCATCGACTACTGGTTGTTCTTCATATCAGCATTATTCACACACACACACACACACACACACACACACACACACACACACACACACACACACACACACACACACACACACACACACACACACACACACACAGGTAAAGTACATATTTGATTCCACCGGGAGCGTTTCAGAAGCGGAGCACTCGCGGGCACCACCCGCGAAAATCTACGTAACAACCAGGATGTATAAAAAGAACAACAAACACATAAAAGGTTACTTTACCTGTCCAACGGTGAACTGATGTTGATTTGGTCATAATTCACTGTTTTTAAGCTTGGATATTGAATCTTACATTTTTGTGGTCAAAGCAAACTATAAGAAGAAGAGAAGTGTAGAAGAAGAGAAGTGAAGAAGAGAAGTGTAGAAGAGAAGTGAAGAAGAGAAGAGTAGAAGAAGAATAGAAGTGTAGAAGAAGAGAAGTGTAGAAGAAGAGAAATGTAGAAGAAGAAGAAGAGAAGAGTAGAAGAAGAAGAGAAGTGTAGAAAAATAGAAGTGTAGAAGAAGAAGAGAAGCGTAGAAGAAGAGAAGAGAAGAAGAAGAGAAGTGTAGAAGAAGAAGAGAAGTGTAGAAAAATAGAAGTGTAGAAGAAGAAGAGAAGTGTAGAAAAATAGAAATGTAAAAGAATAGAAGTGTAGAAGAAGAGAAGCGTAGAAGAAGAAGAGAAGTGTAGAAGAAGAAGAGAAATGTAGAAGAAGAAGAAGAGAAGAGTAGAAGAAGAAGAGAAGTGTAGAAAAATAGAAGTGTAGAAGAAGAAGAGAAGCGTAGAAGAAGAAGAAGAAGAAGAGAAGAGTAGAAGAAGAAGAGAAGTGTAGAAGAAGAAGAGAAGTGTAGAAAAATAGAAGTGTAGAAGAATAGAAGTGTAGAAGAAGAAGAGAAGCGTAGAAGAAGAAGAAGAGAAGTGTAGAAGAAGAGAAGTGTAGAAGAAGAAGAGTAGAAGAAGACAAGTGTAGAAGAAGAAGAGAAGTGTAGAAGAAGAATAGAAGTGTAGAAGAAGAAGAGAAGCGTAGAAGAAGAGAAGAGTAGAAGAGAAGTGTAGAAGAAGAAGAGAAGTGTAGAAAAATAGAAGTGTAGAAGAATAGAAGTGTAGAAGAAGAAGAGAAGAGTAGAAGAAGAAGAGAAGAGTAGAAGAAGAGAAGTGTAGAAGAAGAAGAGAAGTGTAGAAGAAGAAGAGAAGTGTAGAAGAAGAAGAGAAGTGTAGAAGAAGAACAATGGCAGAACAACATGAACCGACCCGTGGGCTCTCTCTCGCCCCCTTCAGTGAGTCAGAGGTACTGTTTGCCTCTCTGTGCTTCTTCACTGCGGTTTAATGTCAGATCAACACTAAACATGTTCGACACAGACGTGAAATACATTATTCTATGTAAAGAAAGGACATAATAAAAGAGTCTACAGATATTACAGTGGTGACAAACAATGAGACAGAAAAAGACTCAACAGTTAGTGAGGATTCACAGTGAGGAGAGGAACAGCTGGTCACTGTCTCACCTCACTGTCTCCTCTGTTTGAACAGGACATGACATCATTCAGAGATTCTGATTATAAAAATGATTGAAATGATTGGAATCATACAGTAATCACATTTATAGCACAGATCAGTAGAGAAATATTGATATTTATTTTAGCATTATTTGTTATATTTATTTGTATTATTATTATTATTATTTATTATTATTGTTTGTGTCATGACGCCGTGAGGGACGTGTTCTACCAGAGGACCAGCTAAGACAGACCTAGACTATGAGACACATTGACAAAGACGAAAACTAAAGACATTTTCTCTATAGTTCTATTTTATTTTAGTTAGTTTTGTAAAGACACAATACAGTTTCAGTTAGTTATCGTTTTTTTTTATAAAGCCTCGTTTTTATTTTTATTTAAGTTAACGAAAAATAAATTCACACCTAGTTTTCGTTTTTTCGTTAACGATAATAACCTTGTTATAGACCTGTGTATAGATGTGTGTATATGTGTGTATATAGACCTGTGTATATGTGTGTGTATAGATCTCAACATGTGAGACGATGTGGAGACAGAGGCAGGAAGTGAAGTTAGCAGGTTGAGCTAACACTAGCCGCTAGTTAAGTTAGCATGGTGCTAACCTTCAGTCTTTATATTCCGGAAGTTAACGCTTCTTCTCCTTCTTCTCCTCTTCGGACTCCACAGAGTTTAAACAGATCATTCTGCAGACAGAACCACATCTTTGTTTACATCCAACACCGCGCCATTTTGTTTCTTCTTCTTCTACTGCTGCGTCTGCTGCTGCTTCTTCTTCTGTGGTGTTTAACGGCAGCTTGCGTCCTTTTTGTTGCAGTACTGCCATCTGTCTACGTTCCCGCTAAACGTTCCCGTGCCTCGTTCTGTTGCTGTAGTGAAGTGATTCACAACGAGTCAAAGCGTTCAACGTGTTAAACTCTGTGACTCTGTTGGTCTGTTGGTCTCCAGAGCCAAAAGAATCATACAACTCACCTGTGACAGCTAAAAGAATCATACAACTCACCTGTAACAGCCAAAATAATTCTACAACTCACCTGTAACAGCCAAAAGAATCATACAACTCACCTGTAACAGCTAAAATAATTATACAACTCACCTGTGACAGCCAAAATAATCATACAACTCACCTGTGACAGCTAAAAGAATCATACAACTCACCTGTAACAGCCAAAAGAATCATACAACTCACCTGTAACAGCCAAACGAATCATACAACTCACCTGTAACAGTCAAAAGAATTCTACAACTCACCTGTAACAGCCAAAAGAATCATACAACTCACCTGTAACAGCCAAAAGAATCATACAACTCACCTGTAACAGCCAAAAGAATCATACAACTCACCTGTGACAGCTAAAAGAATCATACAACTCACCTGTAACAGCCAAAAGAATTCTACAACTCACCTGTAACAGCCAAAAGAATCATACAACTCACCTGTAACAGCCAAAAGAATCATACAACTCACCTGTGACAGCCAAAAGAATCATACAACTCACCTGTAACAGTCAAAAAAATTCTACAACTCACCTGTAACAGCCAAAAGAATTATACAACTCACCTGTAACAGCCAAAAGAATCATACAACTCACCTGTAACCGCTAAAAGAATCATACAACTCACCTGTAACAGCCAAAACAATCATACAACTCACCTGTAACAGCCAAGAGAATCATACAACTCACCTGTGACAGCCAAAAGAATCATACAACTCACCTGTGACAGCTAAAAGAATCATACAACTCACCTGTGACAGCTAAAAGAATCATACAACTCACCTGTAACAGCCAAAAGAATCATACAACTCACCTGTAACAGTCAAAAGAATTCTACAACTCACCTGTAACAGCCAAAAGAATCATACAACTCACCTGTAACAGTCAAAAGAATTATACAACTCACCTGTAACAGCTAAAAGAATCATACAACTCACCTGTGACAGCTAAAAGAATCATACAACTCACCTGTAACAGCCAAAAGAATCATACAACTCACCTGTAACAGCCAAAAGAATCATACAACTCACCTGTAACAGCCAAAAGAATCATACAACTCACCTGTAACAGCTAAAAGAATCATACAACTCACCTGTGACAGCCAAAAGAATCATACAACTCACCTGTAACAGCCAAAAGAATCATACAACTCACATGTAACAGCCAAAAGAATCATACAACTCACCTGTAACAGCCAAAAGAATCATACAACTCACCTGTAACAGCCAAAATAATCATTAATTATTATCAATATATATAATATAAGTACATACATATCTATATATATGACGTTCTTCTGATTATTAATGACTTTAGTTTTTTATCGTCATCATTTCATAATGTGATAAAAACAGAAGTCGATCAGAGACAGAACACATAATAAATTAATAAATCTTTTATTTTCCTTCATGATGAACGTTGAGATGTTGTCCAGAGACGATCATGTTGTTTATTATCATATCATTTAAGTGTGTTATATTTTGTTATGTTATGTATAAAACTGACTATTTACCAACAATCATGTGAACAGAGATTACATTACATTACAGTCATTTAGCAGATGCTTTTATCCAAAGCGACTTACAATAAGTGCATCAACATTGGTAATCAAAAGAACTACTAGTCACCAGAAGTCATAAGTACATTTCCTTTAAACAAGCATCTAAGAGCATGAAGCAGAGCATAACTCAGAGCCAAAGTACAGAAACAAGAGAAACAGTTAGTGCTATAAGTAATACGAATACAATAAGTGCAACAAGCTAGTATGAATACAATAAGTGCTAAGTGGAAGACTCAGGGTAGCACTTCCTGAAGAGGTGGGTTTTCAGCCTGATGAAAGATGGGCAGCGACTCCGCTGTCCTGACGTCAGTGGGAAGTTCATTCCACCACTGAGGAACCAGGACAGAAAACAGACGTGACCGGGTCGATCGGCCGCCAGGACCTCTGAGCGACGAGGCGACCGATCGCCCCGAGGCAGCAGAGAGAAGTGGTCGGACGGGGGTGTAAGGCTTGACCGTGGCCTGGAGATAGGAAGGAGCTGTTCCTTTCACTGCCCTGTATTCTAGCACCAGAGTCTTAAACTGGATGAGCTCTTACAGGGAGCCAGTGTAGAGAACGGAGAAAGGAAGTTGTGTGGGAGAACTTGGGGCGATTGAACACCAGGCGAGCTGCAGCTTTCTGGACAAGCTCCAGAGGTCTGATGGCCGACGCCGGGGCTCTGAAGAGTAGAGAGTGTCAGTAGTCCAGGCGGGAGATGACAAGAGCCTGGATGAGAACCTGAACCGTCTCGTCAGTCAGGAAGGGACGAATCCTCCTGATGTTGTAGAGCAGGAATCTGCAGGAGCGTGTAACGGATGAAATGTTTGCTGAGAATGACAGTTGGTCATCCAGGGTCACACCCAGGTTCCTCTCAGTCCGAGTTGGCGTCACCACGGTATCATCAATGGTGATGGACAGGTCCCGGTGCGGGCAACCCTTCCCCGGGAGGAACCGTAGCTCAGTTTTGTCTAGATTGAGCTTGAGGTGGTGTGTCGCCATCCACTTCCAGATGTCAGCCAAACACGCAGCGATGCGTGTCTCCACTTGGGTGTCACCGGGGGGAAATGACAAGACCAGCTGGGTGTCATCGGCATAACAATGGTAGGAGAAGTCATGCGAGCGAATAACAGAACCCAGAGATGTTGTGTAGAGCGAGAAGAGAAGGGGGCCCAGGACTGACCCTTGCGGAACCCCCGTAGTCAGCATGCGTGGTTCCGACACGGCCCCCCTCCGGGTCACCTGGTAGGATCGACCCATCAGGTAGGATGCAAACAGGGAGAGTGCAGAGCCTGAGACGCCCATCCCCTTGAGGGATGAGAGGAGGATTTGATGGTTCACAGTGTCAAACGCCGCAGACAAGTCCAGGAGAATCAGGACAGAGGAGAGAGAGTTAGCTCTCGCGGCGTGAAGCGACTCTTTCACCGCAAGGAGGGCCGTGTCTGTCGAGTGACCCACTTTGAACCCGGACTGGTGGGGGTCCAAAAGGCTGTTTTGGTGGAGATAGGAAGACAGTTGGTTAAAGACAGCACGTTCAAGTGTTTTGGATAGAAAGGGTAGAAGAGAAACCGGTCTGAAGTTCTTGACATCAGAGGGGTCAAGTGATGGTTTCTTCAGAAGGGGGGTGACTCTGGCGGTCTTGAAGGCCGTGGGAAAGCATCCTGAAACAAGAGATGTGTTGATGAGGTGGGTGAGGAAAGGAAGGAGTTCAGTCGCAATAGACTGAAGAAGAGGGGAAGGGATCGGGTCAAGGGAGCACGTGGTGGGGCGGTTAGACGTAACAAGGTTGAGGACCTCGTTAGGGGAGAGAGGAGCCAGATAGGGTAAGATGGGGCGTGGAGATGGGAGGGAGAGCTGTGGGGGCAGGATTGGACAGGGAGAGAGGGGCTGAGAGAAGGAGGATCTGATATCGTTTACCTTCTTGTCAAAGAAGTTGGCGAAGTCATCAGGGAGAAGGGAGGAAGTAGGAGGAGGGGGTGGGGGTTGGAGGAGTGAAGTGAAAGTTTCAAAGAGTTTTTTAGGATTGGAAGCAGAGGTTAGAATTTTAGAGCGGAAGAACGCAGCTTTAGCAGTCGATAGAGAGGAGGAAAAAGTGGAAAGAAGAGCTTGGAAGTTAAGAAGGTCCTCCGGGAGTTTGCCTTTTCTCCATTTACGCTCAGCCTCTCTTAGGCTCCGTCTATCAGTACGCACTGAGTCCGACAGCCACGGGGCAGGTGGAGTTGGGCGTGCAGGCCTGGAGGTGAAGGAACAGAGTTTGTCCAAAGAAGAAGTAAGGGTGGAGAGGAGAAAATCAGTAGCAGTATCAGGGGATAGGAGAGAGAAGGATTCAGGGTCAGGGAGAGCAGAGGTGACAGAAGAGGAAAGATCAGCAGGGGAGAGGGAGCGGAGATGACTCCGGGTAGAAACCATGTGGGTAGGTGGAGGAAGTGATGGGGCAGAGGATAGGGAGAGGGAGTAGGACATGAAATAGTGGTCAGAGAGCTGGAGGGGAGTGACAGAGAGGTTAGCAGTAGAACAGTGCCTAGTGAAGATAAGATCCAGCTGGTTGCCGGCCTTGTGGGTAGGAGGAGAAGAAGAGTGGTAAAGGTCAAAGGAGGAGAGGAAGGAAAGAAGAGGTTCAAGCTTATCGGTCTGGATGTTGAAGTCACCGAGCAGGATGAGCGCCGAGCCGTCGTCATGGAGGTGCGAGACTAATGTGTCGAGCTCCTCCAGGAAGTCACCAAGAGGCCCTGGTGGGCGATACACAACAGCAATGGTGAGCTTGTGTTGGGATTCTACCTCTCTCGCTATGGAAGGCCGCTGCTCACGCTCTCTACTGTACTTTTCGTCAACAGAGTCGTATCAAATAACCAGCTGGTTCCGATTTACAATCAAATCAAAAGATATTTAATAACAAACAGATGCTATACAATTACAAACTGAATTACACTATTAATAACAAAACAAACATATACATTTCATGAAAGTGAGGCCCCGTCTGGGCCACGAGGCATGTCTGCATCATGGTCAGGAGGAGGTCTGACTCTCTCCTCCGATTTACAGTCCTTTTGTCCCCCCAAAGTTACATTCCTCAGCCTATCGATCAGCTCCACGATTGGCTGAAATCTGATAAGCTCCCCCTTGGATCCTGACCCATTGGCCTGGGCAGACACCTCCGTCAACTACCTTCTTCCCCCGCAGATTTACACCTTCTGACATTCCTCAAACCCCCATCACAGACACTCAATATACATTCAATGACCACACTCCTTGGTTTAACACTTCCTAAACACACTGTGACACATAATATCCAGCACTAGGAATGCTTTAAAACTTAAAATTCCTCACACTTGACTGGATAAGTGACAGTAACAGCATGAAATTCGAAAGAGGACGGGGAGAACTGAGGAACAGAGACAAGAGAGTATTTCCATTTTGGGGAAATTAGCAGGCCAGTACCACCACCCCGCCTCACAGCTCTGGGAGTGTGAGAGAAAGAGACACATCTGACAGAGCTGCAGGTGTGGTGGTGTTTTCTGGTGTGATCCAGGTCTCAGTTAGAGCAAGAAAGTTAAGGGAGAGCAAGGAAGCGTAGCCTGAGATGAACTCAGCTTTCAGCACTGCCGACTGGCAGTTCCGAGATAAAATATTAGAAATGATTATAAATCAAACAAAAGTGTCATGATGTCGTGTAATGTGTCAGCAGTTTATAGATATAATAATAATATAATAATAATATAATAATTATAATAATATAATAATAATAATAAAATAATAATGATATCATAGAGGACTGAGTCAGACCTCCTATCAGTCGGGTCCACATGTTAAGAACCAGTCAAAGGTCTCTAACTGATCTGTAATCAGTTACAGGTTGAAGACTCAGACAGGTGAAGACTCAGACAGGTGAGGACTAAGACAGGTGAAGACTCAGACAGGTGAGGACGAAGACAGGTGAGGACGAAGACAGGTGAAGAGTCAGACAGGTGAAGATGAAGACAGGTGAGGACGAAGACAGGTGAAGAGTCAGACAGGTGAAGAGTCAGACAGGTGAAGACGAAGACAGGTGAGGACTCAGACAGGTGAAGACAAAGATGAAGACAGAGCTTTTTCTGCTCGTCGCTGCGCTCGTCTGCGCTGCCTCAAAGCCGCTGAGCAAGGCAGCGCAGAGGAACAAGCTGCTGCTGGTCTCCTTCGACGGCTTCAGGTGGGACTACGACCAGGACGTGGAGACGCCACACCTAGACCAGCTGCTGCAGGACGGAGTCAAGGCCAAGTACATGACCCCCCCGATGCTCACCATGACGTCACCCTCACACTTCACCACCATCACCGGTAAAGAGGACAGGACTAAGACTAGTACTACTACTACTGCTAGTACTACTACTACTGCTAGTACTATTACTGCTGCCACTATTACTGCTACTAATGCTGCTACTACTACTACTACTACTGCTACTGCTACTGCTAAAGTTACTACTACTAATGCTACTACTACTACTACAGCTAGTACTATTACTGCTGCTACTATTACTGCTACTACTACTACTACTACTACTACTACTGCTACTGCTAAAGTTACTACTACTAATGCTACTACTACTACTACTACTGCTAGTACTATTACTGCTGCTACTATTACTGCTACTACTACTGCTAAAGTTACTCCTACTAATGCTACTACTACTACTGCTAAAGTTACTACTACTAATGCCACTACTACTACTACTACTGCTGCTACTACTACTACTGCTGCTGCTACTCCTAATGCCACTACTACTACTACTGCTGCTACTCCTAAAGTTATTACTACTACTAATGCTATTACTACTACTACTACTGCTGCTACTGCTTCTACTAAAGTTACTACTACTACTAATGTTACTACTACTATTGCTGTTACTACTACTCCTACTGCTACTAGTACTACTACTACTGCTACCTGAGGCTAGAACTACAGAGTACTGAGCCTAGTACTACAGCAGTAACTGTACCAAGTATCTACTGCACTCCAGTACCTTGACTTGTACTTGTAATAGTACTTTGAGCCCAGATGTTTGTACTGTGGACATCTTACATTAGATTTGTAATATAATAAATATGATATTCTATGAAGGTAGATTTGTGTCTTTATTACGCAAACAAAAAAATATGTTTTGAAAGCAAATTTCTCGCACTGCAATCAAAAATCAAGTTTGTAAGTGAAAATATATAAACTGAGAATAAATTATTTGTTAGTTTTGCTTATGAAACTATAATTTTTGGTTGCAAAACAAAAACCTTTGCTTTCAAAACGAAAAGCTACGGTTAGATAGATAGATAGATAGATAGATACTTTATTCATCCCCAGGGGGGAATTTGTCTGTAGCAGCAGCAAACAAAAAAAACAAAAGTATGGAAAATGCACAATATATACAATACAATAAAATAACAGCAGAACCAATATGGTCACTTCTGGTTCCTAAAACCAAGATGGCGACGGTCGGAGTGCTTCACTCTGAGTTTCAAGTCATGTGACCGTGGTGGAGTTCCTTTATAGCCTAGCGTTAGCATGTTGTTTCTGCTGAATGTGTTTCACCATGAACATTACATCACTTCCTGTTGACGTGAGGAACTCTCGGGGTTTGACAGGCAGATGGGTGGAGGACCACGAAGTGGTCCACAACATGATGTTCAACGCTAAGACGAACCAAAAAGTTACTCACAAACAGACTCTGACCAGATCGGAGTGGTGGGACAACGGAGTTCAGCCGTTATGGATCACAGCTCAGAACCAGGTGAGTCACTGATCAGCATGATCGATCACAGGACAAAGAACAAAATATATCATGAACACTGTAGTTTATTTTCTCTAACCAACGTGATACTCACCAACTCACCAACAAATACTCACCAGAGCAACAAATGTGGATTAATCCGCCACTGAAAATACTACCTGTTCAGGTACTCTGTGCTCTACCTGCTCAGGTACTCCGTTCACTCATGGTTTTATGTGGTTTTATGTTTGTTTCCTGTTGTGTTTTCAGGGTCTAAAGACCGCCTCCTTCTACTACCCTGGGGGCGGGGCTAACTACAGCGGTCAGGCGGTGAACCGGGTGATCGTGGAGGAATCCGGCCACCCGGACGACAACGAGACGGAGTGGCGTGAAAACATCGACAAGGTGATGAGCTGGTTCTCTGAAGAAGACTTCCACCTGGTGACGCTGTACTACGGCGAGCCGGACAACGTGGGCCACGCCAAGGGGCCGGACCACCCGGACCGGAAGACGATCGTCCGCCAGATCGACCGCACCATCGGCTACCTGAGGGAGGCCATCGGCCGCCATGGCCTGAACGACAGCCTGAACGTCATTATCACCTCCGACCACGGCATGACCACCGTCAAGAAGCGGCCGGAGGTGGACGAGATCGTCCTCAACAAGTACCTGAACCTACTGAAGCTCGCCAGCTTCGAGATCCTCGACTACGGCGGGTTCGGCATCCTGACGCCGCGGCCCGGTAAAGAGCAGGAAGTGTTCGACGCTCTGTCCAACGCGCCCAACCTGACGGTCTACAAGAAGGACGAGCTCCCCGAGAGCTTCCGGCTCGCCAAGAGCGAGCGGCTGCCTCCCATCGTGGTCGTCGCTGATCTGGGATTCAACCTGAACTCTGTGAGTTGAACCAGAGACAGTTTTCACTTCATCAGCTGATGCTCCAATGGTCTATGGCGGGTTTCTTTGATTCCGTCTAAAGGATGTTTCTGGGTATTCTATTGTCTTCATAATCACTCGTAGATCATGTCGTGATGACTCTTTGTTTCCCTCAGAGATTCATCGTCTACGTGAACAAAGGCGACCACGGCTACCACAGCGGGGAGATGGACATGAAGACCATCTTCAGGGCCTTCGGACCGGACTTCAGGAGGAACTTCCTGTCGGAGCCGTTCGACAGCGTCCACGTTTACCCTCTGATGTGCAAAGTGCTGCAGATCAAACCGGCGCCGCACAACGGATCCCTGAGCGTCACCGAGGAGATGCTGCACAGAGGTGAGTCTGAGGACGAGTCGGTAAAGACCCTCAGATATGAAACAATCAGCTGTTTTTAGAGGCCTTAAAGGGCCACACACGTCTTTAAACCCTCATGTACATTTACTCCTGTCTTGTACTTCAGTACAGGTTTGAAGTACTTGAGGACACATGCTTTACTTTACATTATACTTGTATGTTCCTCTGATATGAATGAAATGTCTGTAGTGACCTCCAGGTACACGTCTCTCTCAGTACTCACAGTAGTAGTACTCGTAGTACTATGAGCTCATCAGAGTACTTCATGTGGTTTCAGGTGGATCTCAGAGATCTCAGCTGTCTGTCGCTCTGCTGCTGTCGATGCTGCTCTTCATGTTCACGGAGCTGTAACCTGATCCAGGATCAGGTCTGCAAGATCCAGGATCAGGTCTGCAAGATCCAGGATCAGCTTCTCCTTCTCTGAAACTGACTTCATGTCTGTATCGTACATGTATTATGAAGTATTATTGGTAGTATTTGTACACAGTACTTGTGTTTTATGTCACTGATCTGCTGTCTGTTGTCTATTTTACTTCAGAGGTCACATGACTCACTGATAACAGCTGAGGACGTAAATAAAGAGAACAAAGATTAAAGAGAATTATGCCTCACTTCTTACTTCCTGTTTGTGAATTCAAACATTTAAACATTTATATTTATACAACATTTATTAAATAATATAATATAATTAATAAAATAAAATAAATATAATATAATAAATAAAATATAATAAATATAATATAATATAATAAATATAACATGATATAATAAAATATAATAAATATAATATAATATAATAAATAAAATATAATAAAAGATAATAAATATAATAAAATCAATAAAATATAATAAATATAACACAATCTAATAAATATAATAATTCATAAACTACACAGGCTGAAGTCTCTCTGAGATCAGATTTAATCATTAAAGTTTCGGATCCAAACAGATTTTATTGAAACTGTGAGAAGACACCATTCAGTCGACTGAACACACACACACACACACACACACACACACACACACAACTGAGTCTCTGTTTCGGTTGGATGCTTCAGCAGCCAATCACAGCGCAGCAGTAAAAAAACAACCAATGAAACCTGAGGATGCTGATATCCAAAAGAGGCGGCCATATTTGAGTCTCAGAGTTTCACCATAAAACGATGACAAAATAAAACGTTCAACTTCGTCTGAGAAGTTCAGCGAGGTGACGCCTGAGTGGTCAACAGAGGAGACGGTCACAGAGACGTCTCAGCTTCTACGAGTGTCCGGTCGTCCTCGTTCTCCAGGTTGATCTGGACGCTCGGCAGCTTCTCCTGGCTGAGACAACAACAACAACGTCAACAACATCATCAATGGCAACAACACCGTCAACAACAACAACAACAACGTCAACAACGTCATCAATGACAACACCGTCAATGACAACGACGACAACAACAACAGTGACAACAATTGATCAGCGTTAACAATTCCAATAACGATGACATCAACATCAACAACAACAAACATGAACAACAACAACGACAAAAACAATGATGACAGTAACAACTGAACGGCATCAACAACTCCAATAACAACATCAACAATGACGACAACAAACAAACAAACACGGAGCATGGTCCTGTGAGAAGCTGAAGAGTCTCTACCTGCTGCTGAGCTTCAGAGCTTTGCTGCCGTCACAGTTCTTAGAAACTGATTTCCAGATGCTGCTTTTAGCCATTTCATCAGAGATGTTGACCTCTGAAGGATCGACGCTGCTCAAACACACACACACGTTACCGTCTATCCACACACACACACACACACACACACACACACACACACACACACACACACACACACACACACACACACACACACACACACACCTTCATGAGCCCGACTCACCGTCCCTTCAGGTTCCTGATGTTGAGGTCGGTTCCTCCGTCGTATGGCGGCTCGTCCTCCGCCTCCTCCAGCATCCGCAGAGCGTCCTGCAGAGAGAAACTCCGTCAGAGAGGAAGAGTCTGGAAGGAGTCAAGATGTCAGTTCTTTAGCAGCTCACCTCCTTCTCCTTCTTCTTCTTGTCGTCGTCCCTCTTCTTCTTGCTCTCTGGTATCAGGTCGTCCAGCCAGCTCAGCTCTCTCTTGGTGAAGCAGAAGTCCAGAAGCTTCCGGATGAACACCAGAGCCAGAACCTGAAGGAAAGAGCCCAGTTTAAAGAGCCACTAGAACCAAACCTGGTCTCTCTCTGATGAAGTCGTCTCACCATCATGGGGAAGACGACGGCGGCGGCCGAGGTCTTGATGGACCAGAGGACGATGAGGCAGGACAGCTGCACCGCGGTGAAGACGTGGACCTTCCACAGGGGCACGTAGCGCAGGTAGATCAGGTCCGGCTGGTGTTTGGCTGGCATGCCGAACAGTTTGATCCGGTCGAACAGCTGCAGGGGGACGGACAGACGGAGGAGGCGTTAGAGACACAGACTTGATGTAGCGGGACAGACAGACGGAAAGGAAACGGAAGACAGACCTGGATGCCTTTGAGCGAAGACACGCCCATGTAGAGGAAGACTCCGTAGAGGACGGGCATCGGAATGAACTGGAGGACAGAAGGAAGTCAGTGAAAGTCTGAGAGACATGAACCGTCTCCGTGAGGACCACAGGTGTGACTGTGCTCACTTTGAGGAAGGAGGTCATGAAGACGGAGCAGCCCATCAGGACGAAGATCATGAAGCCGGTGACTCTCTGCTCCACGATGCCCAGGAACTTGGGCTGCTCACCTGGCGCCGCGCACTCCGACTCCAGCTTCAGGCTGTTGACGTGGGAGATGGAGAGCACGGTCGCCGCCACGAACCACGGCAGGCCCATGACGGAGCAGATGGCCAGCATCACCGCCACCACCAGCAGGTCCAGGTGGTAGCCACAGCCCTTCTGAAAACCACAGAAAGAGTTCGTCACCACCGAGCCGCTCAGTCGGAGACAAACACCTCTCCAGACGGACCGGTCGGCCTCACCTTCAGCTTGTTCTCCTTCCGGTTGACGATGACGGCGGTGATCTGCTGGTCCATGAAGATCAGGATGGTGCACAGTAGAGCGGGGATGGCGGCCGCCAGCAGCGTCCACCAGGGGTTTGGTCCCAGCGGGGAGATCAGCCACCCGCGAGTGTTAGACGTGGGCTGAAGGGACCGAGACAGACTTTACAACGACACACTGAAGCTCACGTCTTCATCGATCGATGCCTCCTCCAGTCTCTGCTGCAGTCAGTGTTGTAGCTGTAATGAACCCTGCAGCCTCTAGGGGGCACTAGACTCTTAGATTCAGCCATACACATTGATGTTAACAGATAAATAACAACTTTGTACGGATTATTTTCTGCGAACAGTGTTGCATGAAAGCATGTTGGAATTAGCATGCTAGCTAAGTAGCCATCTTAATAGTTTAGTCTCTTAACAACATTTCTCATATTGTAGTTCACTAGAATCACTTTACTGTCTAAAATGTTTCACACAGACAAACTAAAGCGAAACGCTCTTTAACGATCCGTCTCTCGACTAGTTCTTTTCTGGTGATATCAGCTCCTCTCTGGCTGACTATTAATCATCATCATTCATCTCACTGTTTGAACCAAACCAACTCTACTGAGTCTTTGTGTGTTTGAGTCAAAATAAACTACAGTGTGAAGATGAAGATGATGATGAAGGAGGACCATTGATGTGCTTTAATGTGAACAACTAACATTAATAACATTTCCATCTTTGACTCTGACTCTTGATTAAACATTTACCTATCGGCTTTGAGTGCTCCTCTATTATATATATTATTATTATAGTGTAATAAACCTGAATGTACTGTAACTTAATATTTTAATATGTAAAATGAAGATCAATAACTCAAAACATTAACAGTCCGTCTGTGGTGGATGAGCTGTTAAACATTGTTCTTCATTTGAACAGTAACAGAAGAACCTGATAGACCTCTGACCTGTCAACAAACCAAGATGTGAACGTCTTTCAATGATTAACGTCACGTTGATAACTCTGTAAGGGGGTCAACGGTCACCTGGAAGCGGTCCGGGACGTCCAGTTTGGGTGAAGGAACCCCGACCAGATAATCCACCAACACCATGATCATGATGGTCAGGAAGACGGCGAAGTCACTGATGGACGATCGGACCTGCAGACACAGAACTCTCTCATGTAATCCTTTAAAACCGTTGATCGTGACTTCAGTGAATAAAGGTTTAGAGTCAGAACCTCTCAGGTACCTTGGTGGGGAAGTATCTCATGGTCTTGAACTGCTTGAGGAAGGAGGAGAGGAAGAAGGTGGTGAAGAAGAGGATGACGGACCAGAAGAGGACATCGGGGACGAAGGGACCTTTGTGGCCACAGGCCGAACCCACGAACTCCCCGTGAAGGTCTTGACAGACCTGGAGACACAGAGAGGTTTGACTCAATGAGCTGGATCAGGTTCAAAGGACGAATAAAGGTCTCAGCACTCCATTAACTATCTTTCTGTTTCTCAGGAGTCGTAATAAAATGACTTCTGTCATCACGGTTGGTTCAGTAAAGACCTTCTGAGGATGTTTACGAGACGAAACATAAACAACAACAACGTCTGTGTGTTTGATGAAGACTCAGGTCAGACCTTCACAGACAGCTCATCCCACCGGATGTTTCCTGAGATCACGTTCTTGTTGCTCCACATCTGCTGGACTTGATCCGAGATGTTGGCAGGTGGAGAACACCGGCACCTGAACCAGGAACAAACAACTACCATGAGATCTGGATCATCAAAGTCAGACCTTTAGACTTTCAGACCTTAAAGTCTTCAGACATTCAGACCGTCTGACCTCTAGACCTTAAGGTCTTCAGGCCATCAGGCCTTCGCACCTTTCGACCGTCAGACCTTGAGACGGTCAGACCTTCAAATGTTCTTACGTGTAGAAGGTGAGGTTGTCCAGCTGATTGTTCATGTCTATGGGGTACCGCTCCCCGAGGCGAACCAGCTTCTCCAGAGACTCGTAGATGAAGATGATGCAGATGAGGGAGGCGAAGGCCTCCTCGGTGAAGCGGGTGATGTAGCAGACCAGAGAGCTGGCGTCGGTGGCGACCAGCAGCAGGCAGAGAAAGGCGGTCCAGAGCCCGATACTGGTCCGCAGGGACAGGTAGGACAGACCGTAGTCACTGAGGACAGAAGGAGGCTGTTAGAGGACATGTGATGGTCTTTAGAGACAAAAACACAGATACCAGACCAGGATTGTAGATGGAGTCCACTTCAGTCTTTACAAGAAAAAGGTAGAAACTCTTTTATTCCAACAGAAGAAGTTTCAACTCTTTGGTACTTTACTTTGAAAACATGTCTGTCGTTTAACGAGAGGAAAGTTTAACGTTGTCGTCAGCATATTAAATGTGACTTCCACTGAGACCAGAGCTAATGAATGCTAAGCTAATGAACAGAGTTTACCGATCAATAAACAAACAATAAACACACAGAGATCAAACAAACTCAATCTCAGAACTAACGCATGAATGAGCAGGACTTAATGAACTTAAATATCTGAACTGGACTCTGACTTTTAAAAGTGTTTGTTCAGATAACTATATCTGTAGCATCTGCTGGTTTAAGACCTGACCTCTGGGACAACCAATCAGAGAGCAGGATGATCAATACTCCACCGATCAGTGAGAGAGTGGACCAGCTGATTCTGGTTCCAGACTGGTTTCTGTGGACCCCTAGAGATCACCGAGGGGTCAGTAAACAATGTAGACACCGAGGCCGTGAACCCAGACGGCGTCTCTATAAAGAGCAGCAGCCTCAGGCCGTCTCGTTAACGTCCCTCATCATGTCTCGCTGGGTCCACGTCCTCATGCTGCTGGTCCTGGTCTGTCTGACCCGGGTCGGCTCGGCTCAGATCAGCTC